>NC_066839.1:6144653-6354156 GCF_001640805.2 Lates calcarifer | reverse complement strand
AGATGGGAGGGAAAGGTAGGGACGGGGTGCTGATGGGTTTAGATTAGGGTCAACATAATGCCCACTGAGTGAAGTGACAACAGAGTCTCACGGACACATTTGGTGCTGCAGAAAGAGTAAAGGAAAACAAAACAGATGAAAGAAAGAAACAAGATTTTAAATAATTGGTTTCCAGTAAAAACATAATAATGACAACAATTGATTTCTGCTTTTACCATTTAAAAAATAAAAATCCTGAGTATTAAAATGTAAAATATACCATACTCAGAATATTAAATACTTCTATCAGTATTGTCATCACACATTCACAGACCATACGTTTATATTCCTCTTAATTAAACAACAACAGAAAAGCTGTACCTTTTTGTAGCTGGAGCTTGATAGCAAGAAATGTGTTGATGGTGAGCTTTCACAGCTGAAGTCTCTAAAAGGCAGTCTGCATTGCAATCGCGCTATATTCAGTCTGGATGGGACCCACCAGCAACTGTGAATAATAGTACAGAAAGAAAAATAGTAGGTGGAAGGGAAGAATCAGAGAGAAATCAAGTTAGACAGCATTCAGCATCAGAAGATCTACAGTATCAAAACTTACTTTAATTTAATTTACTATTCTAATTATTTACTACTATTATATAATAATAGTAGAAATTATAATAATAACACAGGCAAAATGTACCAGAACCAACAATCTAAATGAGGCTATATATTAAGAGAGCCAGGGTGGTCTGTAAGTTTGAGAATCCATCTACTTTTACTGCAGGGTCACATATCAGACCACTGATAGCCAGTGATTCAATAGCTACATGTTTTCTCAAAAGGAAAGTCCACCAATTTTACACAAGATCAGTTTACAAGTCATGGAGAGAATTAAACAGCCTGAGAAAACTGAGAATGATGTCTGTTATGGCTCTGTAAGGAACCCAAAATAACCCTTGTGATCAACAGGGCTTCTTGGCCTGTGCTTGGGAGACTATAATTTTGTAAAACGATTTTGTTACAAAACATTATGCATGGACAGGCAGCAAAGGTCTGACAAGAACATTTTAGGAACTGCAGAAGCCAGCATTTTTGGAGTTTGACCCATACATGAGGACACAAACTCAAGGTATCTAGCGGCACCTGCTGCATTGATTGTAACCATGTTTTCTGTTAATGTCCAATCAGAGCCCCTTCACTTTATAAAAGGGCAATACTAAATCCCTGGAGCACTTATTTATGCAAGACACAGAGTTTCTTTCTGTCAAGTATCAGCTAGACACTTAAAAAAGTAAAATTACAGAAGCTTCAATACTTGATTCATCGCCATGGGGGGTCATGTCTTTGTAATCCAGATTTGACATGAAATGAGCCATGACACTGTGGTACCAAGCACTGAGGGATGTTTGGGTTGATAAATCTTGACCTAGCTTGGACCTTGGACAGCTCTTTTGACAGCCCACACAATTTGGATTTTCCCTTGAAGGGTTGAGGAAATCAACATTCAACATTTATAGTTAGCTTAGTCAGTCAAAAGTGATGTGAAAGCTATTGGGTTATACAGTCTTAAATGAAACAGCTGAGAAGAGAGTTCAGTTTGCTTGAGTATGTGTTTCTCTTCTGGTGTGTCCATAATGGTGCACTCCCTCTTTCTCCCAGACCACACTTTGTATCACCATGGAGATAAGGACTTGTACAGAGCATGTTTCTGTGAGTATGTGTGTATACTGTTAGTGGTGTGTGAGAGAGAGAGAAAAGAGAACAGGGTGACTGATTCCTTCCCTTCCCACAGATCTCGCTACAAACAGTTTTTATTCAAACTACCTCTACTCAGTATGTGGATTATCCAGAGAAACCAGGACATTACTGTTGAGTTTTTTTGCGTAACTTCCAGCCCCTTGAGCAGCACAAAGAAAACTGCATTCCACTCCCAATTTCACAGAACTATCTGAATGTACTAGTAACTGAGAAAATGTTTTATGTGAAAAGGGGTGAACTGACCTTTTATCAAAGATCTGAGGTGCTGTATAGTAACATTCTGAAACCTTAAGGGCAGTGCTCATGACACTACAGTCTCTACTCTCCTCTAACACTGTTTGTGAGTTGTTTAGATGGGTCTGTTTGAGCCGCATGACAGCTTAGTCTGGGATTCAGTTTGACTTTAAAAACTTAAGTGTTTGAAGTCTAAGAGGCAGAAAACTCAAAGGTAAAAACTCAAAGTCTTTCCCCGTTTCACAGTCAGGTGTCGGTGAGCATGTGCATGTCTGACTGGGAGATTTCAATTTTCAAACACAAATACACACACACACACACACACACACTGCAGAGGCTTGTGTTGTGGGGATCATTTTTGATATGTTAAAGAGGCCTGTTGGAGAGCATATTAAAAAGAAAGAGAAAAAAACACACTGTAAATTCATCTCAAAGCCCGCAAGCAGTCGTGAGTTGTCTCAAGTGGTGCATTAGTATCATCTTGGGTGTATAATAATGCAACAATTTCAATTCACTCTCAAAAGAGATTTGTGAACTGTGCAACTGAAAGAGCATGAATATAGATGAACCACCTCAGAGGGATTTTTTTGTTCTATGCCTATGCCAAAAATCAACTTTCTACTTCATTGAAAATATCAAAAATCTGCAAAAAACTGGCATGTTGACAAGTGGCTCACCACTCTTTACACAATCCACAAAATAACAAATCACAGATGAAACATTGCAAAATCAAAGAAGCATTTATCCAGCAGCAAGAGAAACACTGCATAAAAGCAAAACAACCATTTTATTTTATTAAATATTTAACTGAGTGGCTAAAGGATGATTCCTGAGAATGTAAACCGTACATGTACATCCTCACCACTGCTTGGTTAATTTTCACCAGCACAGAGCCAAGCACTGGAAGTTAATCTATAATATAAGTCATCGATAAAAACATATCATGTCATAATAAAGAGTAAAAAGTCAGTGGTAATAGTGCTGCCCTCCACCATAAGCCACTGAAATCACACTCAAAAAGTGTCTCCCATATAACTACCTGCAGAGTGCCTTCTCTTTCTCCACTGAGGACAGGTTAGTACTCTTTAATGAGAGTTGGAGAGAGTGAGAAAAACAGAGTGGAAGAGAGAGCAAGAGTTAGAAAAGAAAGTGAGAGGAAAGAGGATTATACTTTATGTTAGGCTGGGAGACTGGGAATTGAAACGAATGAATGTGGCGTTGTGCACCTCTCTGCAGTCGCAAAGGACCAATTACACTGACAGATACTCAGTAACCTTTAACAGTGTCTAAACGAGGTTGATTCTGGCGGTAAATACGTGGCACTGCTGCTCAATGCAGCTAAGTGCTGCTGAGGTTGTCTGCTGGCCCAGTCGACTGGAAACTGTTAACAGAGAGACTTATTTGCATCTTACAGATGATGCCACCTGGGACCATAAGCACGACATCACAGAACCAGAAAGCATCGTTGTAATATTTGATATTACAGATACAAATCTTGTAATTCATGAGAGTGAGTTTAATAACTAAATCTGTATAGAGGGAATTTTGTGCTAAAAAGACTGTAACTTTGGATGATATTTAATTTGACAAATTCAAGACCCATGAAGACTCATAACACATTTTTGCACAACTGCAGGTTTTGTCTTTCATGTTTTACATTGGAGTTGTGTTAAGCATGGGTCATTTCACAGTCAATGGCCAGTAACTCTTCTAATATACATATGGGCATGTGAGTATTGTGCTAAGATTGTTTAAAGGCAAACTGAAAGACTGCAACTTAATTTTGTACTCATAGTTTCTTGTGAACCACAGAACAAGCAGTACTTTTAGCTAAGCACTAAATTAATCAGATGTATTTTTATCATTATTACTATTTGTAGTAGTCATAGCAGCAGTAACAGCTACAAAATAAGAAAGTTAATGTTGAACAGTGGCTTTGTGTGACTGCATGAAACAGTGAGATAATAATGATGTCATGATATTTGGCAGACCAGTGTCATAGTGGTAGACAATGGTGTCATTATTGTGTCATGTTAAGTGTTTGAAGAAAAGGTTAACTTAAATAGGATTGTCAAAAATGCCAAGAAGGCAACTTCATAATGCTTGTTCCGGTTTCCAGTCTAACCCCAGCAGTGCTATAAGAAATTGGATAGATTGCAATTAGTTTGTTGTGATATGTTAAAGGGAACTAATGATGCCATAATCATGTCATAATGTATTTGAGTATTTGAGAATGCCCCAAGGACTTGTTATTACCTATCACCATAAATAACATTGAAAAACTTTACTGACACAAAAGTATAGACACAAAATTTCTCAGATATATTCTTCTGAATTTATAGGAAACTATGGGACCCCTCAAGTAATCAAAAACATCAACAAATGAGCACTATGTTGTGATGTTGTCTTTATTGTTACCATGGTGATTTTAAAATATGTAAACTATTGTGCTACTTAAGATTGATTAAAATGTGCCAGGCTGCTACGGTCTAAAGGTTGTTGTCATGGAGCACAGGTGTTCCAGTGTGAGCACTGTGTGACTATGAATGTGATCCAGTGCACAGTGACTCATACACACCTGAAAATTACAGTGCAGATGAGCTGACTGACTAACTGACTGACAGAGGCTAATGCTGAACAATGAAAGGAGACAGAGTCATAGAAAGGGTGTGTGTGTGTGTGTGTGTGTGTGTGTGTGTGTGTGTGTGTGTGTGTGTGTGTGTGTGTGTGTGTGTGTGTGTTATATGGGTGCAAAGACTGAAACCCTCTATCAACCACTTCTTCTCTCCATTCTCAAAAATAGTTGGTTCATATTTTTAGACAATGGCAGAGTGAATTAGTGTTCTGTATTGTATGTATGTATTAATCAGCCTGTATTGTAGTTGTAGAAAATTGACAGCTTTTCCCCACAAGCACTTATTTAATGACAGAAATATGGAGGTAGGGGACTCACAATAACAACACAATTTTAAGAAAATAACAGAAGAAGAAACAGATATCTATAAGCTACTGTCAATTGCGCTTTTTTGTTACCATATCTTGAACAATATTACACCTGTTTCCCCAGACATACCATCATTACCACACTGACTGGTGAGTCAAGTCAAGTCACGTCATGTTTTTGTAAATCCTGACAACACATAACAATGTCTCAAAGGGTTTCTCAGGCCCATAACAGAAACTGTTTAAAACCCAGCCCAGGCTCTCTAAGGACACGAGGAGGAGAAACCAAAAGCCTTTAGACATGAAGAAAATAATAAAAGGAACCTCTCGAGAGTAAATTCAAAAAGAAAAACCCCTCTTCTTGGATGGCTGGGGGTGCAACTGGAGGAGCTGCAGGTGGGAAAACGCCAATTACAAATAACCAGAAAGAGAGACGCACTGACTCAAACTTTGACAGCGTGTCCTCTCAAACACCTGCTGCCAAGATGCTGCTGGGCATAGGTGTGGTCGTAAAGGCAAAATGTGTGTGAGTGTGTGTGCACGTGCATTCGTTTAAAGGTGGGTGCAAAGCCACTCCAGGTAAAACAAAGAACTGTAGGACCAGAAAAACATGGGAAAGATCCAGATTATGACTCAGGCATTTCAGTGAGCACCCACAAGTGTCTCCTTCTCTGTCTCACACACAAATGCACATAAACAAAGGACCCAGATGATGAGGAATGTTGCATCACATTATTTTTTCTCACCCACGTCATCTTTCCCAGGCTCAGTGGCATTAGCGGCTCTCAGTTCCCAGTTGGTTTAATGTTTATGTGAGTGTAGATGGCAAAGCATGAAACTCCTCAGTCATTTCAAACTTAATTATAAAGTATATGCAGAAAGTTTCAAACAAGTAATGATAGTTTAAAGGGCTCTGCAGAAACTGCAATTCAAAACATGAGCAATGACTGCTCTGCACCAACGACGTACCCAGAGCAAAACTTCTGAATGAAATGCAAGTGTGTCAAACCTCTTGGGTGTCAAAATGTAATTGTACCGACCTTGTGTTCTTAAATGCTATACAGCCATTTGAAAGCCAAACAGCATTTCATCTCCGCTTGTCTGAGTGCAGATGAGGAAATGGCAGGCCAAGACACAGAGGGAAGATAAGGAGGAAAAAAATAAATCAAACATTATTCTCTTTGAAAGCTGCCAGGCAGCAGGCACTCCATAGTGTTAGAGTTTCAGTTCACAGCCTTTCAAAGTGAAATTGTAATTGTGTGGAAAGATAAACGTGCTTTGCTGTTTTTGCTCCCTCTGCAGAGCTTGCCGGTGGGGTGGGGTCTCCTCTCTAGCTCACTGAAATGTAAAAGGGGGGCTTTTTGGGTGCTCTGAAGTCTGCCGGTGTTGTCTTTTTCTCTCGAGTGTGAAATTGCGAAAGCATTCTATGGCACACACCTCCCTATCCCCAGTTATCACAGAATGGCAGTGAAGGCAGTGGGAGGAGACGAGCAGAGAGATTTGACCGAGCGATGAGAGAGGGGTCTGTGCATGTGTGAGTGTGTGTAACAATGGCTACAGTAAGTGTCTGTCCCATAATAGTGAAATATATTAATTTTGCTACAGTTCCAGGTAATTAAAAGATTTTGATATGAATAAATATGGAAACCTTTCATATCAATTTTAAAAGACCTCAACAATGTCTCTACACCAGGGAGCTGCACAGTGCTGCAGTCAAGGTTATAGCCTTATTTGTAAAGTCTTAAATGTATTCTGTTTATATCCATATGGCCACTCTGTTTCACACCTCTGTTTGAGCAGCAGCTTTTGACTGTCTCATTAGTCAAAAAGATGTTTTTGAAGAACTGAGTCACAAATCTCATTTCCATATAAGTGACTAATTTCTTCAAGACTCAACTTAAACTTGTAGTAGTTTGACTGTGCTTTGTGATTTATAAAAAAAATCCTCTTTTTCACTTTTCTCAACAGCTGCACATTCTCTACGAAAATGTAAAATATTCTTACCTGGCCTTGATTAATAAAAAATGTCTCTCCTTTGACTGTGGATGTCTGGATCTCCTGTGTGCACAAATCACCTAAGATGACAAGGAAGACAAAAATATTATGTGGCTAAGTTCATTGTCTACCTTTCATCCTGGCTGAATCAATATTATATCTAGGGACATATGAGATGTGACAATGCAGCAGTATCAACTAAAGACTGTCAGGCTTCCCTCAGGTGACCTGATATGCAATAGATTACTATCTAATACAGAAATCACAATACTACATGTCTTTGATCAGTTCAAAGTACATATCTTTGAACAGTAAAGCCATTTTGTGAAGGTGCCAGATTCTTCTACATTATTTCTTTTATATCATATTGTTTTTCTATATTTTATATCCAATCGCATCACTTTCTTCATTGCACGTTATACTCAGTTCACATTTTTTGTTGAAACTGTTTTAGAGAGGCACTTATTCAGCTATATTGTTGTTTTGGAGGCTGTGATATTTTGTCCATGCCTTTTATATTAGTGAGGGTAGACCAAATCCCAGAAAGGATGTACACCCTGCAGTAAAAGATGCAGGTTGATTAAAAAGCCTGTTAGAAAGCTACATTCAGACTTGAAATTTTACTTCCCCTATCAGAGGTTAGCTAGTCAGTTTGTGAATGCAATGTTTTAAAGTGTCACATGTGAACACGTTAACACATCCAGTAGTCCATCTGGATTAACAGCTATGATGATGCCTTTTTCTGTGGGGAGAAGAGATAAGGGTGATAGGAAATTAAAGGGTAAAAAAAAAACAGGACAGGGATTGAGAGGAGAGGGACTGAGGATAAGTGCCACTTGGTGTTTCAGGACCACACTGTGCAACGACACAAATAGGTATGGCCTTGCTTACATCTGTGTGCAAGCATGTGTGTGTGTATGTTTGTATCGTTCCCATAACAAAGAGCTCAAAGAAACTGGTTAACGTACCAGTGCATCAAGAACACATATTATATGTACAGGAAGGACAAATTTACCTCAGCATAACATATAAAAGTGCTTCATCTGCTCATCAAAGCAGTTCAAGCAAAGCCACAAACCACATCCATAACAACACCGCAATGTCTGTTTCACCTTCACACGCAACACACTTCCTGCCTTCCTCTTACTGTGTTTCAGGGGTCTAACACTCCCTCATCTGTACTGTACCTCCTTGGTGCAAGACATGTTTCTAGTTACTTTACATGTCTTTACATCTTTCTTTATCAGCATGAAGAAATTTAGCAAAAACTGGATTAATGCACAAGAAATATATGCTGTACAACAATTTAATACAACAACACAGCATTACATACGCTCTTTGTGGTGCTTACAACATTCAACTTTTGCTGATGTTTTGTTGTTGCACTGGTTTGTATAATACTGAGAGGCGTTTCTATTATTTCGGCAGTGCCAGTTCAATCTCTATTGAACTAAACTTCTAAGTGCTGCTGATTCACATCCAGCCAAAATGCCATAGAGTGAACTACTGAACTACTGTGCTCTTCACCATCACGTTGGCTTTAAACCATTCAGACAGGACAGTGGTATCTGGGTCGCGTGAGTGCTGATGAATCAGGTCCGCACAGCCAATTGCCCTCACGACAGGCTGATCTATTATTCATGGCAAGCAGAGAGGATTTTGGGAGGGTGGGGTCTGGTTGGTAGATAGGTAGAGTGATTTTCCCTGCAGGCTGAACTGTTATTTATAGGCTGATAATAGTGATGTAACTGTGTTACCTCACAACTCCAACGATCACACATTATGTATGTTTGAGATGTCACTTTTCATATTTGGCCAACAGCATGTACTCCTGTAGCCAGGTTATTCAAAATGTTTTCCACATTGCACTTCACAATATTATTATGAGCAGGCGACACGGATGGCTCCACATTTGTGTTGACTGCACTGATTTGATTTGAGCATTAAGTATTTTACAGGCCCAATGAAGAACAAATGTGTTCCACTGATGACTGAAAGATCCTCTTGAATCAAGTTCACAATAAATTATTTTTGCCTCTGCAGCCCTAATTTTAAATTACAAGGCTTATGTACCAGGTGCAGGTTCAGTTTGTACTATTATGTTTGTGGGGATACTGTGCAATGCTGATTTTTCTGTTCCATGTCATTCTGCTGAGGAAACCCCATTAAGTACCAAGCACATTTAGTTCAGGCTGTCCACCCATCCATGAGACAGACAGGTGGCTGCTCAATGGACTGATGAGGCACAACATCATTTCAAACAATTCCAGTGCCACAAATCCTGTGGGCACACAACAACTGACCCAACAGGGTTACTGCAAATAAAAGTCACATTTTTGACTCAAATGTAAGTTTTGCATCATTGGTCTGAATCCATCAAAAACACAAAGGGACAATGCATTAATGTACTTTGTTTTGGTATAAGCAATACTATACAAACCTAACCAGACTGCTATTACTTAAGGTCAATTTGCAAACTTTAAGAAAGCCATACCTGCAACTCCAGTTTTCTCATTTTAATGAAATAGCGGCTATAATGCATCTCACTGATGGTAAGACTCATGGGGTTTCTTGGTAGGACTACATGTTTAGTTTGTTTTGCGGTTGCAGTGTTGTTTTTACTTTGCACCTTCCTCAATGACTGTCTGTATGTGGTGCTCTTATTTACCCTCTGCTGAGCCATGGTGCCCATCATTGTTCTTGCTTGCATGCACATTTCCTGTCTGTAATCTCAGTGTTGCTTTCAGGAACTGGCTGCAATTCAGATCACTAATGCTAACAATCGGTGATCAAGTGTAGTACAAAGAAATGAAATATGAAGAGATAATTATTACAGTAGTTTAAACTACAATAGCTAAATGAAAATGAAATGAAATCTCAGCGTTGCAAGGCTGACAAGCAGTTGTTACTTTCTCTGAAACACCTTGGCACTTTCTGACATTTACTGCCATCACACCTTGTTCACTCTTGGGTGTCTCCATAAGACAATAAATAAGTAAACAGTGAAGAGCACTATGCATGCACTCAGGCACACACAGACTGAATGAGGGTCCTATCTGAGAGGTTCCAATCCATTTACCATAACGCTTTGGTGCCTAAAAATAAGCAACTGAAACTAACCAAGCTGCAGGCATCATGCTTGAAGGACACTGTTCAGGCTCCCCAGATTCAGAAGGATTTGGCAGCAGCTGCATGGTGTGTGTGTATGCACATGTGTTTGTGTGATGCACCTATCCTCAGCGTTTGTATCTGTGTGACACTAGCCAAAAGATGTCGGATACTGAAAGAAATAAAAGTTACAATTTATTTTATATGTGTGCTTCTGGCAGAGTACACTGTGCACTTGTCAAGACTAGTAAATTAAACTTGGTTAAACTAAACAAAAGCAAAGACAACTCAATGACTCTGCCTTCGCTACGGTATAAAGAAGTAGCCAACCACCCAGAGGCATGTGGTTGGCTATTTAGATGGAAGCTGACGTCTAAATAGCCTTGGGTAACTGTCTGAATTACAATTAAGAACTTCTGTACATCAGTGCCAAACTGTTCAAGGGAGAATTGCAATGCATTTAAGAAGTGATTATATTCTCCACTCCTGCTTGTCAGAGTGGCTGCATCAGTTTGTGGGCTGGTCTGACCTTAGCAGTGATGTGGCATTGTTAAAAATAAAGTGATTAATCAGGTGAAATTTGGCTTACTAACCCATTTTCCATTCAATTACATTTAATAGAGCAAAATTTCATTAAAATAGTGAAACACATTCTGGGCAAATGGCTCAGTCAGCTGTGCTCAGACAGCAGCGATGAAGCCGCCTGGTCCTCTGCAAGGGCCACCTCCGCACCACCACCAAGAGCCCTCTAATCTGTGCCAATCAGATGACGCTAAACAGCCATTTGTTGTTGAATTGGGCACCAGCACACGCCCCCTCCTCATATCAACAGCCACTGCAGAGTGCAGACCCTAGCAAAATGCTGGCAACGTAGCAGAAGCAGGCACAGCAGAGAGGGTGACAGAAATAGCAGAGTGGTGAATAATAGAGAAAAAGAACTGTGGTGTAATTAACATGGTGGCTGGAGGCTGATGTACTGTAGAGAGATAAAGAAAGGGAGTGAAGTGAGGGCGTTGAGAAAGAATATGGAGAGGAGATAGGGAAAAGATGAGAAATTAAATGAATTTAGGAGAGGGGAGTTTCAGAAAGGAACATTGTGGAAGAAAGGAAAACTGAGAGGCAAACACAAGTGAGAGAAATAGAGTAAATAAGAGAGAGCAAACAAAATGCATCCCTGTCATCAAAACTAAAGAGCAGAAACAGTGTCATACTCAAAGTACATGTCTTGATAAAAGGACTATGCTATCTACAAATCAGCAAATATATGTGAATCAACCTAAATCCATATATCCAAAGCAAATATACGCTGCTGGTTAGCAAGAAAGCACATTTGATGCATCACAAAATACTGGTATACAATGGTTCAGAGATGGAGGGAGACAGGAAGGAACAGAAGCAGAAATGTAGATGATAATTACATGTTTCCCATCTCAAAATGGTCTCACTAGCTCTGCAAGGTTCACTTTTAAGTTGCAGAACAGGGTACATTTCATTCATACAAATGAAAGAGTAAATGAGGATGTCATGTTATTCGTTGCCTCACAGCAAAAGTGACTTCTTTGAGCCACAGACATAAAGCCATGGATTACAGCCATCAGAAAAGAGCTGCAGATTTCCAAAATGGCGCTGCTCTGCGTGGGCAACAGTGAGCTGGAAGAGCACTGCAGTAAGGACTGAGAACGAAAGCAGCTCACTCCTCATACTTATATATGTGTGGTTTCTATGTCAGAAGAGATAGGGGAGGATAGACAGATACATGGGCAGGAGGTAAAAATGACAGGCATGAAAAATTACAAATAAAGAGAAATATAAATGAAGCCACAGAGTAATTCAATATATAAGCTCTTGTACATCCAAAATCTTAATGAATGGGAATGAGGCTAGATGTTTGAGGGTGATACCAACATTAATATTTGAGATTGTAAAAAAAAAAATCATTCATTCATGATCTGATCATTATCAGTCCTCCACTGTGCAGCATAATAGCAACAACCCAACTATACATGCACACTATGAAAAGGACCAAATCAAACCCTTTTATCCTGAGTAAGCCAGATAATGATCCATATGAGAGCCAAATAGAAAAAACATCTTTAGACCAAACTCAGTTACAAGACATGAAAACAAATGGATGGATTTCAGGTAGAAAAGAACAGACTAACAGTTCCTTTTAAGCCGTTTAAACCTAGGGGAAAAGGTGGGACTAAAGTAAAAGTTAAACACAGGTGGATGTAATGTGCTGTGAAAATATAGTAAGGAAACCCTGATCCTTCCTGTTGCTTTCTGATCCAGAGCTGTGCCAGCCTGCGCTGCAGCCAAGGAAGCTGTCTCACATTCCAGCAGACAACACATCTCAGCCACTTCCTGCTTCCCCTGAGGAAGTGACAGGTTGGACAGAGATTGGGTGAGCCAGTCACACTCAAGACTGAAGTCTGGGTGAGAGCGATTTTCCAAGAGAAAAAAAAAAGAAAACCACCTAGAAACTCGTTCTGCGATACCTCAATAAAAGGCAGATTATCTGCTTAAGTGGTAGTGTGTGTTAACGCTGCTCTGCTGTGTTTATAACACATGCTCTGTTTCCATTAGGACTACCTGCAGCTGCCACTATTAGCAAATTATAATACCCCAACTCAGAGATGCCTCAGTACAGAGCCTCCAAACAGACTGGTGCCAACATTTCCATACTACCAGTATTGTTTTTTAATTCCTACATGTTGCTGTTACTTTAAACAGTCACTCATCGTCAGTGTGTTTAAATAGCTCGACAATTACAAGTCACAGTGTACGCTTTGATTCGAGGTTCAACTTTAAGATTTAGAAGAGTTTCCTAAATACATTCCCTAGACTTTAATTTGGCTTGGACATTACATACTTTTTATTTTTATAAGTGCATTTATGGTGTCTGTTGCTTCTGCCTTTTTCCCAGTTGTGGAAGGATTCTATAGAAATAAACTTTACTTACATCTTGCATAGTAGAGACCATTTGAGGATGAACCACAGTTGCCACAAAAGTGAAAGACTGCATTTACGTGCTAGTCCACTGCCACACAACCCAGTTATCTTGTAAAAACACAAGCTCTAACAACAGTGCAAAATGGAACCAAAACAAGAGTTCTCAAGTCAAGTCGAGACAGTTTTATTTATATAGCACCAAATCACAACAAAAGTTATCTCAAGGCACTTTTTATATAGAGCAGGTTTAGACTGTACTCTAATCATGTAATCATTAACCTTACAAAAAGAGACCCAACAATTCCCACCATGAGCAAGCACTAGGCAACAGTGACAAGGAAAAACTACCTTTTAAGAGGTAGAAACCTCAAGTAGAACCAGACTCAGGGTGGGCAGCCATCTGCCTCGACCGGTTGGGTTGCAGAAGCAAGAGAGGGTGGAGAGAATAGGCAAAGGAGAACATAGCATAATGCTGATTCCATATATAGATGTGAAGCGGTATTAGGGAATGTAACAGTGATAACTGTTATTCTGATCCCTCATTTCAAGCCAAATTTGGCAAAAAAAAAGTTGTACTTCTTAATCTACTAAAAGAAGAAAAATAATAGTGTTGCGAGACCTTTGGGAAATAAAAATCACAGTTACAGTCGGCGATCATTTGAATAACATCTGACTCACAAGGATACAATCATTTTCTGAAATTGACACTGGACTGCAATGACCCATAGTTACTCTGAGGCCATTGTCAAAACGTACACACTGCTAATAAACCCTGTGGCAGTGAGGAATAAATTGCAGCATTTGTATTGGGGCTCCTGCTGACAGGTAGGCAGAGGTTTTTGCCCAATTATGGGAGGAAAGGGATGAAGCAGGATAAGGCGGGCCACTAGAATAGACCTAATGAGGACGTGGTATGATTGCTGTGGGACTGGAGAGACACGCGCTCATTTGTGCCTACAGTGAGCGTATTCGATTGGTACAGAATGGCCAGAATGAAGTGGCGGTGAGAGAGATACAGATAGATAGGGAGAGATAATGGAAGTGAGAAGGATTGATTCCTCACTCAATGTGAGAGCATGTGGGAGGAGATGAGATGCTGTGACTGAACGTGGGAAAGAGATGGATACAGAAAGTAAGTGAGTAGTCAGTCCATCAAGTCAACTATCTCCTCACTCTCTTCTTTCTTTCTTTCTTTTCATCCATCCATCCATTTCAGTCATAGAAACACAGTTGGCAGAGGCAGCACCAGGGGTACCGTCCATAATGGTCTCAAATCACAGATCCAGTGCATGCAAACACATCAAAACTTATAATGTAACCAGTGACACTTTTTCAAGGCTGTGCAGCATTCACAAGAGGGAGAACAAAACCTGGAAAACCAGGGCGAACATATGACGGGAAGGGAGTGTTCTGTTCAAAGAGAGTCAGTTTCCATTCAGGCAACATTTAATGAGTCTGAGTGGATTCTGGGCCAGACTATTGTACAGGACCAAATGTAGTTATTGTAAATCTTGTACATCCACATATAATCATACAACCTTACATCATGACTGTTGCACCGTGGTGAAAGAGCTTAATCAGAGAATCCCATAGAACTGACGCACAATTGATGCAACGGATATCACATGAAACAACATGAAACAACCTTCTATGTGAAATTTTACTATAAATGGCTCTTCACCTCAGTCACTGTGACTTGATTCCATCTGAGCGGACACTCACTACCCAGCCCTGGTTCCTTCTTAACACAGAGTTATTGGAAGATTATATATTGCAGTGCTCAATTTGTGCTGCTTTGGTACTAAAGAGCCACATAAATTAGGCTTGCATCTGTATGTGCTATACAACAGAATTGCATTGCAAATTTAGACTGCATCTCTCTCTCCCTCTTTTTTTAAACAGACTGAGTGACTTCCACAGCTCTAAATTATGAGACATCCGGTGTCTTTATTGACCACTGGTGTTACTTTGGGATCGTGGTAGCTTCTAATAAAAGCTTTTGGTTTGATCTCTTTTTCGATCTCATTATTTTCCGTTCTCCCACTTTCTATTATCATCTCTGTCTCTCTTCCCTGGTGTGTTTTTCTTTCAGTCTCCCCACCATCTCTTATCATCCCCCCCCCCCCCCCCCACTCTCTCTCATACTTGTGTGTGAATATAGTAGTGTCTGTAGCTATGTGTCTATGTGTGTGTGTGGGAGGGGAGGAGAGCAGCATTGCTGGCTGGAGGAGGAGGTGAGAGAGAAAGAAAAAGAAGCGAGAGAGGGAAAGAAATACACACAGAGAGAGAAGCAAAGCATTTACTGGAACAAAACATGCCGTTTCAGTCTCATAGATGAGGGCCGCCTACTCACCACTTTTTATCTCAATGTAGATTACTCCTCGTTTTTTAAATATATATTATTATAATAGATTTTGTTATATTATATTGATTTGTAAGTTTATCTTATCTTATTTATAGTGTAGGACAACCAGAACATTATGCACTCGCATTTTTGCCTCCCAACTGTACTACATAAGAGTTGCTAGACCCACCATCTGTCCAGCGTCTACACAGTATAACTCCATATTTCAAGTAGGTGGTATTAACTTTTTATCTGACTGTGGACAATGATGATCATGACCGTACTGCCATTCTAACATACTACCAGTATTAATGGAATACAAAAAATATGGCATAACATGGGGGGCACACACGAATAACCACAAGGGTTTGATGAAAAAATTCCCGAAAATAAAAATAAAAAATTGCCTGGAAATAAAGCAATGGCTTTGAAATAGGAAAAAAAAAGTCTGGCCATTTGCTCAGGAGAGGATGAAAAAGGGAGGCCTGTGGCTAAGAACCTGATGATTGCCAAATATCTATCAGCAAATTTTCACCAAGGGTGGCGACAATTTCAGAGTAAAAATAGCATTGTTTTTCCTGTAACAGCTCTGTAATACAGGGTCATTCACATCAAGTGAGACACCTTTTTGAAAAGAATGAGTGTAACAGAAGAACAGTGAGAGTGACAACATCTATGTAAGTGCTGCCTGATGAATGTAACACAAACTATGCAGAACCAGCTTATAGACAGCAGACCCTAAACACAGGGAGGAAGTTGAATACTCACTAATGATCCTGGTATCTTGTTAAAGCCAGTGAACTGCAGTGAACTGGTGAGCCTGAAAGACAAGAAGATACATTTTAAGATAATGAGTGATGTGAATGATGAAGTTAGCCAAATTAGAATAAGGAGTTTACACCAGCGGCCTGGGGATAAAAGAATGCAGTACCTACACAGAAAACAAGTTTAACAATGTGACTCCTTCAACCTAATAAAATACTCTAAGCAGGATTGGAGGGTGTTAATGAAATGTGCAGCAAGTGATAACTGTATTTAATTCAAACTAACCTTACACTTAGGAGACTCCTGTTAAAATATTAAAATGATTCACATCCTGTTCAAGATCTTAAAAGGTTCAAGTCTTACCCAAACTAAGAAATTAAAGATGCAACTAATGATTAACGTCAATATTGATTAATCTGCTGATTATTTCTTTTTGCTTGAAAAGTGACTCACATAATTAGTCAATTATGAAAATAGAGAAACTGTGTGGGCTTAATAACCAGATCTGATTTTCATTGTAGGTACTGCACGTACCTCAGCATCATCTCATATTCCTCAAGACTGAACCTGTCCAAAAACACTGGAAAGTCAGAGTTTTGTTTTGGTTTTAGTGATATCTCCTTCCTTTAGGGACAAGTACTATTTGATATCCTTATCTAATAAGCAAAATCCAACTGAGAACAATGACCTGTTTTACAGCAGAGTCCTGATACCAAAAAAGTGATGCTGAGACAGAGAAAACAAGAAGAGCTTTGGCTTTTCTTTTGATAATGCAAATTCTGAACTGTGACCAAGGAATGTGCATGCATAACTTAATGATTGCATGTATTTTATTCCATTACAGATACTAGAAAAGGTTGACGTGGAACATTCTGCATTTTGTCCTATGAACTGACAAAAATCCAGTCAACTTGACTGATTTTTTACTATTAAAGGCTGATCAATTAATGAGCAACATCAAATAGAAAGACGTAATCTTATTTTTCAAGGGGATGTTTCAGCTCAGTAAAATCAGCTTCAAAAGCCTCTGGGAAAAATATCAGTGCTAACTTTAATGGATCACAGAGCGATAGTAGTAATCCAAGTTCAAGGACAATCAGAGAAACACTAACAAGAGTCAGAGTAGTTAAAGTGATCTACATTTATTATGTTCTTAGCCAGGGTGTGTGGATGGAGACCAAAGAAGTAAAAGTCACAAAACATGCTTCAAGCAAAACTAGCGCAAACTGTACAGTTGGTGACAAAGGTTATCCAGAGTGCAGAGTCCAGTGTATTCACAGCTCAAATCATCTTCCAGTTGTTTTCACACACACACACTAACACACATGTATCTTATTTCCTCTCTGTGGAGCCTGGCTGGATTTCCTGGAGAACCAAGGGAGCAGCAGCCGCCAACTCTGCAGACGGCAGAGACACTTGTTATATGTTCCATCTGTGTGGTCCCATGAATTTATTCAATTTAACTTGATTTGTGATTTTTACTCATGACTACCATCTTTAATGTTCTGCTTCCCACCAGATATCACCAATCCAGTAATTATCCTGTAAGACCCAACTCCAAGCACCATGGTGTGACAGATCTGACAAACACAATCTGTGCGGCCTTGACTTGACTTGAGAGCTTAATTGAATCGGCTCTAACAAAGACAAGTTCACATATATAGAAAAATGACCCAGCTAAGTAGTATTAACATAAACAAGCATACAGTAACGTGAAAAGAAAATTAAATAACATCATTTAGTCTTCATGTAAGGTATTAGAAAGGACAAGTATTATATATCAGCAAAGTCTCGGGTGTGATCAACCCGAAGAAAGATCTGAAATCCAAGATGCCATGTGTCTTCACTGAAATCAGATCACACTCGAGTTTCACATTTACTTCCAAGAAAATTTTCATCCCAAAGAGAACAGAGGTGGTAAGCGACATTAACACACCACCAGTAACTTACTGTTATCTGCTACGCTTAAACAGACAAATGCTGACTTATCTCATCTCATGATCAATTCAGTTACAGGAGGATGATGTAAACAGGTTCATCAGTCATTAAATATACAGTCTTACAATGTGATGTTGTGTCTCTATGCATTTCCCTTAAGGTTAATGTCATATTTTATCAAACTGTGATAAAGTGGAGGCAGTTTTTATTTCAAGGGAGGCGGTGTACTCCCAACTGTAATATGCTGCAGGAATCCAGCAATTATAAATGATATGAACAGCAAACTAAACTTTTAGGTATCCAGCATTGAGATGGAATGGAATGGATGGGAATGTCCCTCTGCATATGCCAGGCTATTAGTACAGACTGCTGACCTGGACCATGGACCTCTCCATAGTCTGTTTCTGCATGCTGGTATTCAGCCTAATGAGGCTTGCTAATGGTCTGCCCATGTCAGTCTGGGGGAAACCTTCTTCTCTACGCAAACTGGAACACATGTAGACAATTGCTCAGTATGCACTCACTCATTCTACCACTATCCACAGTTGCTTAGTTGTTGAAAGGACAAACATAACCCAAGCATGAGTCAACTATACACCAAACCTACCATGCCATATCTCACAGTCTCCTCTCATCTTTCCCTGCTAGACAGAAATCAGAGATATGAAGATGTTAACTTGGGCTAGTATAGCATGGTGTAGCCCTGTTACACAACTCACATTTTAAGAAAACTGCCCGCACCTGGTCAAGGCAACATGAGGGATGATAAACTGAGGAAGCCACAGAAAGAAAAACTGCTTCTGTGCGTCCATAAATTTTAACCATTTATCCACTGACAAAAACAGCGTCTTTTTTGTTGCTTTTGTTCTCTGGCTGGGAAAAATGACACAAGAGTCTGACTAATGCTGAAAAAAGTATCAGCGGTTAACACATTCCTGACCCGCATATTTAGGATAATAGAACACCATGCAATGGGGAGTGAGTGTACTAACTTGAATTAGACATACAGTACAGTAACTGTCTGGACAGGCTTTTGTTCCGTCTCACCAGTCAACCTCTGGGACGCTGGTGGGGACCGCTGCTGCATGGCCCAGCTACAACTGGCTTACCAAGGCCACCCTCTCACAGGAACTTGTCCATTAGTCATGCTCTGTTAATATTACTAGTTAATGATTGCGAGCCCTGTTTCAACACTTTTATAAAGCCTGACCTCAGTCTGTGGGTTCAAATGACACAGGAGAGTTGAATATGAAACCAAATTCTCCAGTTTATAAATTCATAAGAAAATCCAAAATACTGTCTGTGATTCTGAAGCGCTGGTTTCTCAGCTAGCTAGATAATCTAAAAAGCATGCAAATGCAATACAATAACAGCTACAAAAGCAACTGCATAATCCACCAAGCTTGCCCAGGTAAGTACAGGGAACTGCTGCAACTATGACCAATACAGTGACAGGATCAGAAACACTATCATGAAGATCCAGACAAAGCATGTTCTAAAATCTGCTGAGCACTGTCAGAGCGGAAAGTAATGTAGAAGAAATGAGAGGAGTTAGAGAGAGGGCAGACAGATGTTAGAAATGGAAAGGAGAAGCAGGTTTTGGAGAGCAGAGAGGAAAGGAGAAAGGAAGAAAATGAAGAGGACAAAACAGGTCAGCCATAGTGTGGGCTGGCAAGATAGTTCAAGTCTTAGGCCAATGTCGCAACCTTCTCCAGATGTTTTTACACCAACTGCTGTGCTATACACATAGGGCCACTTACTGTACCTTGAAATTAAAAAATATCAAAAAAGACAGACACACGTGTAAGCCTTTGAAACTGCAAAAATGTGAAGGCTCCTAAAGATGTGAGTTTTTGTTTGTAACAGATCCTCAAAACACAGTACCTTGGATTTGAAGATAATGTCCAACTGATAAAGTCAAGCATCAATTTCAGATTGACTGTAAAACATTTATAAATGTAAATTTGAGTTTGCTACTAAAACACATTCTTACTGTAGATTTGAGGCATGTTCCATCCATTAGCCTTGGCTATAAAGTAAAACCCAATATGACAAAAAAAGAGGCTGGGATTAAGAAGAATGTGTGTACTTTGGCGAGATTTTCTAGGAGACAGCTTGACAATACAAATCATGTTGTGGTATACTGTATTCTGACAGAGCATTAGCTCAAGTTGCAGGTCGTAAAACAGACAATGTCCAGATGTCTGGCAAGACACACAAGAACGCAGAAGAGGATTTAAGGAGCTAGTTCTCCTCCCAGTCAGCTACTGATAGTCATGGTTCCTCTCAGATGAGAACCAAATCCCTATTGGGAGCCACACTGGAGGCACCCAAGAATTCAAAGGTTGTATGTTTTCAGAGGATGAAATTGGCATTGTTAAATATTTTTCTGAATGTCAGAAACCCTCATGAAACACCAACAATGCAGTAGTCTGCCCTCAGCAATTTGCAACTTCTCTGTCCTGTCTGTGACATTGTGCTCAGTAATTTCAGCAGAAGACATACACTTAAAATAGATTAAAAGGCTGTGTAATTTTCTAAAAAAACTGCACACTGTAGTTTTAAGTAAGTACTACATTTGTTGGAGGCTGTTTTCTGTTGTAGATTAACAGACATTTCGTGCTCTGGACAATGTGCAATCCACACGCTAAGTATTTGGACAGTTACACAATTTATGTTTCAGCTTTAATTTGCGTAAATTTGCATCAATATTTAAAGTACTGGGAGGGAGATATAGCCCCTTTAACAAACTGCAAGGGTTCAAAAGTAATTGAACATTTGGCTACTAAATGTTTCTTGGTTAGCTGTGTGCCGTTTCAAAATGTACAAAAGACCCACATGTGGCTCAGCATTGATTGAGTGTGAAGGGTTGCCATATATATTGAGATGGAGGTGGTTTGCCAAAATCAGCAGTTGGGCAAAAAAAAGTCTAAAAAAGTAGTTGCTTTTGAGAACGGCAAACGACCTGGTAGACCAAGAAGCACAAGTTTTGTGGATGAGCAGTTATTTGTGTGGTACTGCAAAACAAGTCAAGAATGCTCTCTGGGATGTTGACATGCATGTTTTCTTGTCAACGATCAAGAGAAGATGTCACGATCATAACCTCAGAAGGTTCACCACAAGATGCAAAACCCTGGCAAACATCAAAAAACAGAAAGGCCATGCTGCAGTTTGGACATAAACATAAACAAACAAACATAAAAATAAACCATCAGAGTTCTGGAACAAAGTTCTGGGGACTGATGAAATGAAAATCAAACTCCATCAAAATGATGGTCAGAGGAGTGTGTGGAGAAAAAAAAGAACCATTGTTTAATCCATTATTTATTTCAAATTGAATATGCTGAAGCACAGAGTTTGAAGAACGAAAATGTGCAACTACTCACAGTCTGGACAGTATGTGGGACTGACTTGAAATTAGCTACAGTTCCCATGAAAGATCATGTCACCCTGTGCAATGGTGTGGCTAATTTGTATATTTTTAACAGTTTGACAACAACTGAGGTCTATGGCACAGAGTGATTCACTGTAACAAAAATGAATACCATGAATAATGACAGTTCACAGAAATGTCCCAACTCAGGACAGTTAGCTAGCAGGCTATCTTGCAGTGGATCTAGAGGTTGCTGATCTGAACTCTTTTGTATATGTTGATACTATCTTCACCAACAATGTCAGGTCATGTCTAGTGAACAGTGTGCGGATTCTACTTTATTCAGTCTGACCCTGTCAGGTAGCTGGCGCCACTAAAAGCTGATATCTGGGCTGATTTCTTGTCAACACAAACAGTGCAAATAAATTAGTGCGCAGATTTCAGTTTCTGTCCTGTCTGTACTCAAAGTGATCAGTGGAAGTCTGTGTTTAGTTGAAGCATCAGCTACTGACAGTCGACATTTGTGTATGATACAGCATTTATTTTCAAAATATGCATGGTGATGATACCTTTGTAAGTGGTGCAGGTTTTTATTATTCCTGCACAACTGTTTTGTAAAATAAAAAAATACAGATGTGTCATGTTTCAGTTGTTTTGCATTTGCCAGGGAAAATAAATACTTCATAATGAATTAAAATGAATTGAAATGAATCAATTCTGGGCTCTGGGAATCAAAATCAAATTGAATCCGGAGATGAGTGTCAATATCCAGTCCTATTATCAGGATACATTCATTTTTAGTTTTGTTCTTGGTCTGTATTTGGCAAGGGTTCAGCTTCTTTATGCAGACATTATAATATTTTAGCATAAATATCCTTTAAGTCTTGTAGTTTAAACAATAGTTGACCAATTTCTTGCACCTCTCTACATGGTTGCCAGGCTGGCCTAGCATGTGTCATAATTTTACCATAACAGTTTTTTCAAAAGAATGCTGTCAGATGCACTACACTGATGTAAAATCAACACCTCTTTTTAATGGCTCATAAAAACACCAACCTTACACCCCACACTAAGAGAATTCCCCACATTACAGGGGTGAGTCAATAAAGTGTAGGGTAGGTCGTGATACATAGAGAGAGTGAAGGAGAATACTGAATAAAGCCCTGAGAAGGTGTTTCGGGGAAGCTCAGAGAATATACAGAAACTCATAGTGCATCAAATTCTCTGTGGATTTCATTTCAAAGCCACTGCGAGCCAGCATAAGCAGCTTTGTTCCTTTGCCACCTATCCTCAGTGTCTGCCCATTCTAAACCTATCTTCATTGTTTTGGCCACCGTTCTCTATCAAGTCTCAACTGCCTGCTTTTCACATTCCTCAGTCATGGGGACATAAGCCTCAGTTTTCCTCTCCCACACTCTTCAACCCTGTGGAAAACAGGGATACAGGCTGGCGGAGCCACTGTGTCAAATCTATTTGTCGGTTAAACCTTCCTCAGAATGGAGCCTGGATTAGGCCTTTAGCTGCTGCTGCTATTCTGCGAAACCTGGTGTGTGTGTGTGTGTGTGTGTTTGCTTGAACTGGTGGCCAATGAGTTTTGATGGGCCAAGCTATTTGTGAAGCTCCTGATTTGCCAGAAGGAGTTCACCCAACGGCTACAAAAGCCTCTGACTTACTATCATCAAGATAATAGTCAGAGATATGTGCTTATGACTATTTACATGTGAGAGGTCACGCAACTTTGCGTAATTTTCCACATAATGCACATACTAAAAGCCTATTGAGAGAATTAATGTTAATCAGGAGAGTATTGAGGACAGGAGGATGATGGATGGTGTGGTTGGTGTTTCAGCCAAGTATCAAAGCAAAAAAGGCGATAAAGGAAAGGAAAAATGAGAAAGTCTGTGTGTGCCTAAAAAAGCCTGGGAATCATCTGTGCACAGAGGGGAATTGAGAAAATGTGGCAAGGAGGAAAAGCATGACTGAAGTAGCAGATCCTCTGCTTCGACTGTAAATCACACCAGAGCTCAAGTAGTCCATAACCAAGAGACAGGGAGAAAGAGAGGATGATGAGGTGGAGAGAGGGAGAACAGAGTGTGTTAACAGGCAAAATCTGAGCAAGAAGAGGGGTTGAAGGCCAAAGAGTGCTACAGAAGGAAAAATAAAAAGATAAAGTGAGACAGAAAAGAAGATGTTAAAGAGGGAGAGGAGTGTGGCGTCCCAACTTGAGTTCACAAGTTCAACTGGAAAACCTTTCCATTCTCTTCACTTCCCCTTCGTTCTCCAGACTGCTATGTGACTGCACTTCACAGTGAGCACAGGAAAAGCACAAATATCAAAGATTCAGGTAGCCAGGGAAATGTGTGTCACTGTGTGTGTCCATGTGTTTAAGTGTGTCTGTGTGTGCGGTGCGTCTCAAAAAGCCACCTGCACCTCACCTCCTTATACAGACCTGGGGCTGCATTAACATTTAATCCTTGCGGTCAAAGCCGCACCTTAAAAAACTTTAACTCTTTAGCACCTCTGTCCAACCACTATCTGGCACAGTATTAGCTCCCACAGCTGCGTACCTCAAGTGTGAGTGTGGCAGTGTGTGTGTACGTGTAGGTCTGTGTGGTGTCTATTGGAAACCAACAGTGTGTTAAAACCTTGATAATGAAAGCTATAAATCACTATTACCACATCCCCAGCCTCAAAGCTCATAAACTCCAGCCCACAACACCCTGACAACAAAAACATGCTTTTCTTTTTTTAACCTTTCTTCTCTCCGTCTTTTCTATTCCTTCTCGTTCACACTATAAACAACAGCAGTGGCAGGGGTAGCCATGGAACAGCCAAGTTACCATAAAGACTCTTGCCTCTTGTCTTCACCTGACACTGTGTCTCCAAGGTCACTCTGAGAAGAAGTCCCTCTTGGTGTCTGTAAGACGTTTTGCCCTTTTGACAAAATCTCAAATGTTTTTCTCTTGCGTTGCTAAATTTGCACATAAACACTATATTAAGGCTACTGAGTCATATATGCACCTACATTCACATAGCCTAGGTGACCCAATATATTTTATAACAATCTGTCAGTAAGCCTGCAGACTTTGTTGTGTATTTTGCACAGTGAAATGAAATGCTTTATTTATTTGTGTATATATAACAACAGATGAAGCTGTATGCAATTGATGGCAAAAGCACTCACAATTTTAAATGAATCTAATTCTGCATCTCCAAAACAATACGATCAGATTTCTGTCTTACTATGCTGAATCAAATGACGTATTATTAATGCGAGTGTGCTATTTCATCGGACAAAGTCAAGAAATTTTGGAGTCACTGCCAGCCAGAAACGTGTGCCAATTTACCAACTACACACATACCCTTGGCAAGGAAGAAAAGCTTATAAACAAGATGAAAAAAGAATTGCTGCTCTAGCATCAAGGTAAATAAAAGAGAGAGAGAGAAAGAGGGAAATGTATGCTAATGCTTTTAATCCTGACATCTGAAGACACAAGCCCAGTACTTACAGCACTTAGCACAGAGTCTTGTTCTCACTCTTCTCTTTGTTGTGCTGACACTCTAAATAATCTGAAAGCACCAGACACAGTCCCAGGTACCATCATTACCAGGCAAAGCCAAAAACAATGTCTGACAAGTTCTGAGGGCGGACAGCTCAAGTTAATGGATCTACTTAACAAGGGAGAGCTGTTAACTGTAAATAAAGGCATAAACAAATTTTCATGGTTTTGACAAACAGAAAGATGGCTCTTTGATTGGTGGTTCAGTTCCACATATACATTTTTGAACGGTAAATAGCTAAAAGCATGATAACAGGTCCACTGGAATGAATTAAAGCCAAAATCATAAGCTATATCATTTTATTCAAATATATCATTCAGGGATTGTGCAGTAACACTGAAAATTCACTTCTAAAACAGCACAATAGATTCACTGTCATCATAAATCATATATCACTGTCCAGAGCAAGACATTTTCATGACCCCATGAAATTTCACTACAGAATAAAGCAAATGAAGAAACATTTTTTGCAAGTCATCTATGTTGCATAACAGCAAATCTGCATAACTCAAAAATAACTCAATCACACCTTCTTCACCTGCCAAACAGAAATAACACCTTATATGATTTCTCAACCTTTCATCCTGATATGAAAATACTTAACTGATCTGTTTTGCACTTAATAAAAGGTGCTATCCAGCTATAGTTTGATAATCCATGCAATTTGGTACAAATTGGTGATTTCCAACTATGTCCCAATGAGCAATTGTTTTCCAACCAAACACAAAAGCAGCTGACTTAAAGGGGCAATTAAGCCTTAAAATTTGGTTGTATACAAAGGTACCCATGCATTCTCAAAGGCACATAGTAGGGGATCACTGCTGAAAATCTGCACTCGTATCGATTAAGCCTAACCCAGCTGAGAGGCAAAGACTGTGAGGCCATCAGTCAAATTGACAAGTGCATGTTTAATGGCCGTGAGAAACACTGTGCAGAGGTTCCTGGGTAATCGCCGTTATAAGGGATGGGAGGGGAGAAGGACAGGGCTGCGGACAGCAAGCCCTGTGACACTTTGACAGATACGAGGCTTTGCGCCTCTCAAAGGGGCAAAGCAGAGAAAAGGCATTTGAATAAAAGACCTACTGCTAAGCCTTCTGTGCAGTGCACTGAGCCCTGCAGCTCACAACCAAAGAAGGGGTCAAGCCACTGCTTGACTACAGGCATCTGGGGCTTTTCCTACCCAAACAAAACAATTAAATGCAGGGGCTGGATCTTCTTGAGTTTTATCTTTCCCTTGCACTAAAACTTCTACTGCTCTACTGGTATTTCTCTTTACCCTCTACCTTTTCCCCAGTATAGATCAAATGTTTTTTCATTTCCTTCTAGTTTTCCTTCTCCACTTTTTCCTGCCTTAACTAAACTTTTTCTTTTTCATCTTTCTCCCTACCCCTCCTTATCTCTGCCTCATCTCTACTCTGTCTTGCTCCTATCAACTTCTCTACTTGTGTTTTCTATGTAATTTTCTATGCCCATCTCTGATCTCCCTCTGTGCCCAACCCCATCTATTTATTATCCAGCTGATATGAGGCCTGAAACAGAGCCGTGAGGAGGACTTTGGGTGCAGACAGACAATGCCAGGAGCAAAGTACAAACTTTTTGTGCAGAAAACCCAACAGTGCCTACCAATCTTCACCATGCTGGTTAAAGTTGGAAAAACCTGGGTGGAGGGAAGCTAACCAAAAAGGAGTTCCTGCTGGGTGTTGCTACACAATTTCATCCATCCATCAATCACCTCAAGCCCAGAGCCTGAGACCTGTCTGTGTGGTCCCAGTTTCTTTCTCTTAAATTTAGTGTACATTCAGCCTATAGAAATTGGTATCCAGTGGGAAAATAACAGCAACCTGAACCTGCTGGCAGGCTTTAATGGACTAAAAAATCTTCACTTTTTCCCCAATTACATTTAAGCAATACACACCAGAAAAAGATACATAAACACAAAGCTTTTCACTGAGAGTGAATATTTCCAACAACGATCAAGAGCTGAAGCTCTTTTTTTTTTTTTTTTGATTCATTTTGGAAATTTCCTTTGGATGAAACACAACACAGACTGCTACACAACACAAACCAAGCACAGCCAGTGGAGTTGCTCACATTTCCTTCAGTAGTTCCAAATTCTAGCCGTTTAATGACTGATGTCTACAGAGTTCAAAAACAAACTTCTATTAAATGGTACGTGCGAGAAAACATCAGTTTGTCTGTATATCTAGCTGTAATGCCGCAACAGAAGCACAGAGTTCAAGCTAAAACACCACCGCCTCTTACTTTAATTACACAGGTCTGGGAGGGCAACATAATGAGCTTTTAATGATAGTGACTCTGATACAGGCTTTTTATATAGAGCTTGCAGGGTGATAGGCCCCTTCCTGGAAGACACCTGTAGTGTATTATTCAGTCTTTATTTGAGCTTTATGCTACTTGCAGAGTCTGCCAAAAGAAACACAGCAGCCGGCAGGGGAAATTAACAGTAACTGAGTCTTCACAGAAGTTCCCGTTCACAATCACTGGGTAACACATTGCCAACATGAGGGGAGAAGATAATGGTGCTAACCAGTGTAAGCTGTTCTTTTCTACATAACACAATGAAAGGATATTTCTTCTTGGTGCATTGCTTCACTAAAGAGTGGCTGTAAGGATAAGCGTGTGCTACAGGAGGAAGCTTTAGTCGTTAAAAAAAAGAAGAAAACTGTCTTCTAATTACCGTTGTTAGAACCCTGCATTATCATTACACTCCAAGGTTTCTGACAACACAACAACTGTGCTGCCATAGCAACGCAGTGCCGGAAGAGGGATGATGGTGATGTCGTTTCATGTTTTGCCCATTTCAATTTGCCTCTGATCCACGCTGACTGCATGTGATCAGGCTGTTCTGTGTCAGTCTGCTCATTGACCTGTACCCTAATCCTGAACCTACTCTGATGAGCGCAGGTGGACGCATCAGTCGGCTTGCCTGGCACCACTTCACCCATGGGCTAAACAACACAGCACAGCTGGGTTCATCTGATATTATGTAACGCAGCACCACCCCCGCAGGCCCTGTTCACACCACCCCTCTCCTCCTACTCCGCCTCCCACTAGTGCACCATTGGCTATTTGCAGGCAGAGGTGCATTGTGAGACAAGAGTGCTTCAGTACCTGGGGGGATATTTGTGGAGGACTAAGCTTCGGAAAAATTTAAGATTACGTCCATGTATAGAGAGAACAGTGTACAAACAATTAGCTTACTGTGTCCATTTTGTGCCACAGCCTTTGGTTTTCTAGTTCATTCAAGTGAATAAAACATAAGGTATGTGTGGGCCAGATACTCCCTTCAGTTGAGTTTTAACAGTTACAGCTTTACTGGCATGTACTTACTTGGCTCAACACTCCATATACTGCTTTAAATCCCTAAAATGGCTGATTAGATTCCAGGGTTGTATCCATCATTGATCCCACCAGTGATTCTGCCTTTACTTCTTGGAAACAAAATTTGTTACTAAGCAATAGTTGCCAAAAGTGGAATTGCACCCGTTGCCTGGCAACATTAGCTTACTGAATCTCATATCAGGAAGCAATGAGAACCAGTGGTGCTTTGAGCTACAACCCTCTAGATACCTCTTTTCATTTCGGGTACAGACTGTGATGTCCAACTACAATGATACTATTCAAGTCATCTGATATCTTATTATATCTCTACACCGGGCTTCTCACAGTCATCAACATAAACAACTAAAACACAGGCAGGAATGTGATTAAATTTAAATTCATGGGGCATTAGAATCCCCCTGACAAGTGAGTTACTTCAATCCAGTCGTTGTTTTGTGAAGGTCACTGACTCATTGCAAAGTATAAGCAGGAAAAAAAGGCCACTTCTTCAAACCAGTGTGTCAGTGGTGAGACTGTGAAATACAGAAAATAAGGGAGGCAGGTTGAAGTGAGCCCCTTCATTTCAAACTCCCCTCAACCATGGCCATTTTCTCCCCAAGTGCTTTAAGAGATGTTAAAGGGCTTCGGGCAGTCACTTCATTAAAGACAACCCTGTGGGCCCTCGTCAAAGCTTTACTTCTAAACTGTCATTAGAAAGTACTGCCAGGGCAGTCAACTTTCCTCCCATGCACCAGTTGCTTCTTAATGAAAAACAGCAGCTTGCTTAAGCTCACTCCCGTCACATCCATAAACCACCGATCAAGCTTTCCTCCTCGCAGCTGGGGAGACCCAGCGGAGGCATTAGCTAGGAGTTGTCAGAATACCACTGGAATGGATCAAAGCGATGTGTGGTAAATTGCCTCCGATGACCATTTAAAGCACTCTAACGCCATAGAGCAGCCCACTCAATTTGAGTGACTGGGTAACAAGGCAGCAACAGCCTGAGCTTATGATGATAGGGAGAGATGCAGAGGAAACAGGTGTGACAGCAGAGTTTGCTGGGAAGGCTTTCTGACAAGACAAGGGCACAAGCACTTGCTTTGTGAGTCAAGAGTGTTTTCTGAATGACTGAAGGACGACTGAAGGTTATTAGTAGGTATCTACTAGAATGACAAGAAAAAGTTAGGGTTTGTGAAGAATGTAGGAAAAAATAAACCTTGGAAAATATCAGTAAACAGTCCAAAACCCAGGATATTCAGTTTGCTGAGATTGCAATTAAGCAGTTATCAAACATTTCTGTCAATTAACTAGACAATCAATAGTCATTATTCAGGAAAAAAATGTAAAAAAAAAAAAAAAAAAAAAAAAAAAAAAGATTTCCAGGTCCTCAAATGTTGAATTGAACAAACTGATAACTATATTGTTGTTCACCTTGTACTGCAGGAAATTGTGACGGGCAGTTTTTTAGCTGCAGTCTAACCAACAATGAAAATAAAAGACAAAATCCACACACTATAACACAGGCTACCCTCACTCAGTGAATCATTGTGTTCAAAAATAAAAGTATAAATTTGATTTTCCTTTAGTTTACAAGCTGTATGGAGCAAGATTTCACCCTCTAACCTACAGAGGGTCAGAGAGGTTAGGACTGTATTCACTGACTGACACCAGGGACAAAGCCCATTGGAGTTGGTTTCTCTGCAACAATGTCACACAGACGTCCCAGTGTGTGTAGCCCAACACTTCCAATCCTGCTTGTCCAAATAATCATTAACCAGTTTCACCCTGGGTAAATATTTTAAGAACCTCTGTAAACTAGAAGGTAAACACACACCTCAGTGATGGGGACATAAGCAAACACATACACTGTATAAGGAAAGGGGGGGCTATGAAGCGGGGTATGCACATTTCATTGTTCTTCAGCATGTTCAGCTTAGGTGAAGTTTAAAACGATGAGGTCATCCCTATTGTGTACACACAGCATTCTCACACATTCCTCTGCGTGCCATTGTACGCCCATGGCTCAGCTAATAGCACAATGTGGTGGACCCAGTGAAAGACAGATGCACTTCTACCAAACATTTGGTCTTTGCAAAGCCATGAACCTGAAATCTATTAAACCCAAGAATGGAAACTCCACTCTGGCTTGCAAGGCCATCACCTTACATGCCAAAAACACTCCCCTTCTTGGATGAGCAGAGAGGTTGCAGTGAGTACTACAGATCATGACAGGCCACTTTCCTGTTTTGGTTTCTGCTTCCACCACCTGCAAGCCAGATGTTGTGAGCCTGGGCATTGTGACCTCATTTTTCTGGTATAGGGGAAAATTGTCTACAGGTCCACTTCAGCCAGTCCAATCTTCTAGCCTAGTTTATTTCTGTCAGTTAAATAAGCATTGGAATCAACAGAATTAGGATCGCAACAATAAGCCAAATAATCAATTACTTGATCAAGAGAATATTATTAATTATATCATATATGAAACATTTTATTAAGCAAAAATGTCTGACATTTACTGGTTCCAGTTTCTGCAACATTAGGATTTGCAGCTTTATTTTATAGGATTGTAAATTGATATATCACTGTCAAGATGACTTTTGGACTGTTGTTCAGGAAAAAAGCACCTTTATGATGTATCAAGGGGAATTTTCAGTATTTTCAGATATTTCACCAACTAACTAATTAATTGAAAAAATGACATGGAAATAAAATAATTAAACTAATTTCCTGACAAGTGTCGGTGAGGAATTTGCTACTATCAGCATAATCTCTGGCTTTTTTCAGTACACGGATCTGCAAAGCAGGAAGACTGTTGAGGGTTCAGCCAAAAGCTGCTCCTGCCTTCAGTAAATCAAGATGGATTTATGTGTTTACCACCCCTGGCACAATCGAGGACCTCCTTGGAACCCACAAATCCAAGCAAGATGTCTCTCATTACAAGGATCTTTCCGCCTTGGCACAATGAGAGAGTGCTGGAGCCTCAGTCAACATTTTTTAGAGAGATGATGATGCCGTTAGTATGCATCTAGCCTTATTTATGATTGATGTTTTTCCTTGACGTGTTTGCCAAATGCAGATACTTTTCTTGGAGCATTCTTTAATCTACAATTTCACATCCATGCTTTTTAGATAATAGACTTTCATACAATGATCATCTACATAAGTATGCTTTAGACTGATATAGATATTGCTAGATAAACATAATACACATGAACACGCAACTCTGCCTTAAACAAAAAAGTAAGCTGGTGGAAAATTAGTATAAGAGGAAGCTAGCAACAGCAAAATCCATCTATCTATCTATTTGTTGTTCACTCTGCTCAAGGTCATGTGAGGCTGGAGCCTTTACAATGCACTGGGCAAATATTCAGTGCATGCTGGGGCAAGGTAAAAGCCCAACTGATGCTGGGATTGACTATATATAGACTTATTTGCAGCACTATCAAATGTAATCAAACCATATCGAGCGTTACTTCTTCTGTAAGGAGTGTCAAATGTTATAAAGAAATAAGGAAAGTAGAAATAGTATCAATAGAACCATCTATAAACTCCTTTAAAAAAGCAATCTTTCTTTAAAAACCGTCCACTTAAGAGCTTTTGACAGCTTATCTTGACTGACATTTTAAAGTATCTTGAGTACTAGACCACATCTCTGTCTGAAATGTGTGTTCCAGTATCTTAACATAACCCCTCCCAAGCTGCGGCATTACCAGAAACATCAACATGGCCACAAGATTATCTGTTTGGTTTGTTGAGGCTCAGTGGGGCATTACAGCCAAGGAGGAGAACTCAAACTGACAGTGAAATCACAGAGACTGTCAATTACAGCACACTTAATGAATCAATTTCAAGGCTGGGAAACAACTCAAAAGCTTGTTTACTTTAAAGCCAGATTTTTCTCTCTGAACCACCTCTTCACGCTGTGGCAGATCTGCAATGTGTGGTATGACACAAGAGCAGACAACATCCCTTATATCTTTTTCGCCACATAAAATAGGCAGCTGCTTCAAACTTTGTTGATAGTATTATATGCGGCGTATAGTATAGACTCCATTTGATCAAAAAGAGAAAACTTACTGCAAACAGTTGACAGCTTTCCCAACTTCAAGTAGTAACAGTTTCCTTTAATTCAGAGAGGCAGCTCTATCCAGCAGTGATGAACAATGACCAGGATATGTCTTCCTTTAATCCCTTGCCTCTGTTTCCCCTACTTGTGTGACTGTCGTCAGAGGAGGTTTCCCTACAGCGGCACATGAGGAAAGCAGGGGTCTGTTAAGGAAGTTGCAATTTTGACCTTTACTCCACAAACTTCAGTGTGGAAGCAGATCCAATGAACAAAAACTTAGATATGTACTTATTTGTCAGAATCTAATTATTTTCTGGCTGAAAAGTAAAACGTCCAGACTGAATTCTCTTTCTTTATTTCAGAAAGCTCTGAGGCTGCCCAATCATACTAATTCTGCATGAATACGTTAATCAGTATTTCAAGGGCATGATCTTATTTTTGGTGCACTCTCGTCCTTTTTCATTGATGTGACGACAGTAATGCAGTCTTTCTGGCTGCTTTAAACCCAAACAAGGAAAAGAATCTACCAGATACATGAGCAAAACTGCAAACTAATAACAAGTATCATATAGATTCTGTGGCATTCATCAATCATACACATAGTACAGGATAAGCAGAAGACAGGAGTGTTGTTTTCCCAAACTGTGTGCATTATGTAACTGACCAGTTACAGTTTTTACCCAAGTAATCCAGGCGTCAAATCAAGTGAAATCTCATGCCATCAGAGTGTCTGGATGCCAACACAGTCAGATGAGGATGGGTCAAATGTTCCACAGGGGACAGGGGTGGCAAAACACAAGCCATGCTCTCTGGTAACTGGACTATTCTGGACAGCATGTTAGCCAGTTCAAATTCATAGTAAATGGTTTCCTGATAAACAGCAAGTTTCCAGAATATACTGTAGGATAGTACAATCACAGCTTACAGCCTGTACTCTATATAGTGCTAGAAATTTCCACTGTCACAACAGAGTTTCTTTTTTCCATTTGTTTGTGTTAATGAGTTTTCTATTGAGGTTAACAAAATTCTAACAAAATTCTTTCATTGCACTCCACAGAACTCAATTTGCATGCAGTGTTAATGGAATTTATAACATGTCACTGAGCAGTTGGAGCACAAAATTTGCAGAGAACAAGATGTCTAGTTGGCCATGACTTATATTATTTCAGTTCAAGGTCCACCAATCATATGAGCAGACCAACACACATGCTGGAATAACAGGGGTATTTAGGGCTCCACTTAACACTGGGACAGAAAGAGAATCATTTTTAGAGCTTCAGACAAGAACAAATCAGCATACATCTCCTTGTCTGTCTTAAACTTCCAGTTATAGGGCCTCCTCAAGTAAAACCACAAAAATCACATAAGTGTTTCGGTCCCTTAACAGAAAGTCCTTTGCAAAATTGCATCTTTCATCTCTCGTGATTTTTCACTCCCCATCTTACGAAGCAAAAGTATATGTCTATCTGACTGAAGCTTTGCCCACTGCAGGGCATAACTGTTAAACCAAGATAGTATGATTGTTTGGTTCCAGTTTTTTGCTCCTGGCACTACTTTACAAATCAATTTAGGTAGACCTAGATTAAGCGTGCAATCTGTCAGTCTATCTGGCACTGTTGCCATGGTTTCAGCTGTTTGATTCTTGAAAGTTGTACTGACTGTTGCTGTCAACTGTCAAGAGCAAGACATGCTCTTTGTATTTTTCTGCTGCCTTTTCCTTGAACTAATGCACACCATTCATTGACATACAGTGCATCCCAAGAATGTGATGTTAAAATGTTAACTCTTCAGTCCTCCAAAGATATTGAAGGTAACACTAATGAGACCGTTTGATGTTTTGGATGAGGAGCTGCAGGTACAGCCTGGTTTGTCAAACCATGATGAGCAATCCAGGATGACTAAAGCAGCTTTGGTAATGAGTATGTTCTGTCACACTACACAAATTGCTTTCAGGTTGGTGCTTCACCATCACACAAAATGGCTCATACTGTACAAAACAGTAGGAAGTGATTGATCCCATCTAACACATCCAGATTCTACTGAGTCTAACAAATCTCCTATTGAGTTGAACTTTTACTTCTTGTTCCTGTTAGCCCGAGAGCAATGTGCAAAACATTTAGGCAGACAGCTATCTTAACAGCAAATTTGTAATCTAGCCGACACGAGTTGAGCTTAAATTTTTAGAATGCCAATTAGTGCATTGTACTTAAATATTAGGTTATTTACACATTTCTTTCTTTCATTTTCTAAACCTAAATAGATTTGATAAATAATTTCATGCACAATTAGGATTTCATATAACACTTTAAATGCCACAATGAAATGGAGACAATTTGGAAAATGAATGTGAAAAAGTCATTTTAAAACCACCAAATTCAATTGTGTGACAAATGAGCCAACATATACTGTCTCGTGTCTCTTTCCAACAGTAATTATATTACATTTGTTTACTAAGGGTCAAGTTAGAAAAAAGTTGGTTTATACAATATGTTGTCTGACCACATCTGAAGGCGTGAATGGTAATAGCTGTTCAGAAAGGCCACACTTGAAGGCAGGGTCAGCCATCATAGACAGAGAGGAGACACGATAATCATTAAATATGGTAATAACAGCACACATTTTCACAGTCTGTGGAACGTAATCAAAGCTGGATGTATAAACAAAAAGTGAGAGATTGCTGTGTAATGAATTACTGTAGAGTGCTTGAGCGACAAGTTCAAACCCTTGATACGTTCTCACCCCCAAAACAAAAGGCTGAGCTGCTCTCAAAACTTAGTCACACAATTTGCACTGGAATTTACCTGATGACATCTGACTACAAGTGTTCAGCTATTAGCAATATTAAAGGTTTTAGTAACCATCATGCTAAGCCCATCTTAAGTCTAAAGAATTTGCACCTAGCGTGTAAAACATTATAGTTAATGCTAGGATGGAAAATAAGCCCAAGTTGGCAAATATTAATTCTACCAAAGCCAATAACACCACACTGTAAGAGAAATTCAATCAAATCACATCTTGAGAGTTGGAATAGCTATGTAATTTCCTGACAAATAGCTTGCATAAATTTCAGGTTGCAGCTCCACACACTCACACCAATTTTCCCAAAAAGGCACAGGAGAGACAGCAGCAATTAACAAATCCAACGGGGTCAGAAAAGCACTTTTATCACTAATACCAGCCCAGGCAGCCAACAGTAGCGACATCCTTTTAGTCATCCAGCAAGACAGAAATTTGAGAGCTCTGTCTGCTTGGAAACAGATGGCAAGGCAGTTGGTGGGAATTTCGGCAATGCTCCCGTACATTCTCGTGCTTGTTCACGTTCCTGTAATGTCGTCATGGAGTTGAAGAGAGGCAGGTTCGAGTGCATCTTCAGAGAATGATCAATTCCACACACTAGCCCATGTTTCATGCAGGATAACGTACACTTGACTGTTCATGTCATAGAGCTGCCATGTGCAAAGCTGACGATTTGACACAAATGTTGATGTAATTATACAGCTGATTCCAAACAGTGAAGGTGCAGGCAGTTATTGGAACAACATAACAACATATACCTCTCACTGATTGAGAAGAGTAGGCCAGAAAACACCACCAATAACTACTACAAAGTTATGATAATAATTATTTCATTGTAAAGTATTCCTATAGTTATTATCGGTATATGTGTTTACAAAAGACAAGCATTGTCAAACTCACATTAAATCCTGGTCAGGGGAAAGAATCACAAAGCCAGATGTATAATACTATAATATCTCTCAAGGTCCAGCTATGTCAACTTGCTGTGCTGGGGCAGAGGGTTCCCATTGTTGTTAATTGTCCTAATTGGGCCTTAATACTCAGCTAAGGGGGATTTAACATTTCTCCACAAGCCACTTTTGAATGAAAATCTATCTTAATTGACTTGTAACTTTGACTATGTCACAACTAACAGCTCCAACACAACTACAAGACTACTAACCTATTGTATCCAATTCTGTAGACAAGTGTTTGTTTTGTCCAAAATAGCCACATACACTGCATTATATTTCCCTCTTTATGCAAAAGTTTAGGCTTCAACATTATGCTGTTCTCTGATGTTGACTGTCCACCCAGGCTTGTACTATTACGAGAATTATGATTCCTTCAACAGCTGACAGCATGTAAGCATTGTTCCCATAATATCTAGGCTGTCCTCTCTCTCTCTCTCAGTGCTCTCCATCTGTACAGTATGTTCCTTCTGTTTACTTCTGCATGGATTAGCCTGCCTAGTCATTGTTTCATGATGTTTTTATAGATTTTTTTTCATCTGTCACAACTGAAATCTGAAGCTTTTTTTATAATCCACACTGCTTTCATGTGCTATAATCCACTCTTGCAGCCCTAATTAAGAAGTTATTTTGCAGAAGCACAAGCATAGAAAATGGAGATCGAGAAAAGGACCCGATTTTGCTTGTAAGTGCCCTCACCTCAGGTGGAATGGCTAAAATGAACCGTGTCTTCTTTTTATCTTCTTATGCTCTCTCTCTTTCCTTCTCTGGCTGCTATGAAAGGCCCTGACATCATCAACTGAAAGCCTCAACAGGGTTTCCGATTTATTTATCTCCGCAAAAGGCAGTGGATCAAAAGAGATAAGCAATTTCACATATCTGACAAAACACCGCAAGGGCTGTTTGTTAAATGAAAACAATGTGCTGGCTTGCACTTCAAATGTGTCAGGGCACACAGACCTAGGCTTTTTAAAAAGGCTGTACTCAAGTCTTCAGGGATAGGGTTTATCTTTCTTATCATTTCGAATATATAAAAATATTCTATATTTATATTTATACTATTTTGCTGTTTCAGCAAAAATGGCCAGACGTGCCCAGTTAAGTGGTGAATATCACTATTACAAGTTCCTCTGGCAGTGTCGTCACTTCAGGCAACCATCAGTTTGTTCAAAGGAAAGTCAACACTCGAGAGGGACGTGCATTGATCCATAATATCAGTGCCACTGACTACCCCTTCCATCATTCAGATTTTTTCCTCCTGTATTCTGTTTACTGTCAGACAAATTTACCATATCTTGTTTGCAGTGTGATTCATGCTTACAATGGGCAGTGCTAATTAGTTAGCATCCTAGAGCCATCCTGATGTTGTCACAATTACATTTGGTGCAATTGGTGGTGTTATATTTAACCCAACAGTCTTGAAGTAGGTGTTGTGGTAAAAATCTGCACAGCATTTGAGCGGGATGGCCAACTTTAAATTCTTCATGCAGGAAAACTCCTGATTCGCTGGAGCCTCATAGTTTCATTAAATCATTCTGCCCTGCAGTGTGACCTATTCACTGTTAAAGAGTATCTCTCTCTCTTCTGGTGTTTCTCAAGAGACAGCCCACCCCAAGACCTCAAACACAGGGAACTCACATTCCAATCTCCAGCCTTTCAGGGAGACAGCGAAGAAGGGGAGGGAGACACAGAAACACAGAGAGAAGAAAAAGGAGAAATGAAGTACAAAGGAGAGGAAGGGGGAATAGGAGAAAGAGAGAGAGAGAGAGAGAGAGAGAGAGAGAGAGAGAGAGAGAGAGATAAGGTGCGCGATGTGGACAGAGATGATGAGAATGTCAGAGTCCTAGCATGCCTTTCCACAACAGGAAGGAAGGAAGACGAGAGGAAAAGGCACTGTCAGAGAAGGGAGGAGGGAGGAGGGAATCGTGGGAGGTGGAGAGTAAAGAAGGAGCGACACGAGTGAGACAGAAGGGGAGGACGAGATGCAGAGATGCAAGAAAGTAACCGAGTAAGGAAAGGGGGGTGGCATAGTGAGGCTAGTATGGGAGGTCATAAACAGGTAAACAGGAATTTTCAGCTTCTGTCAGTGATGTACTGCAAGCAGACACTGAAAGTGCAAGCTGGCCAGCTATGAGATTGAAATGTCCTCTTTTTTCCTGACTTTCCATTTGCCAGATTTCTCTCTGTGTGCACTGCCAAAAACCTTCCCTGTCCCAGATAGGCCTAGGCTACACATTAGAGGCTTTCTGAAGGACTGACCACATCCACAGTGTATCTGATACAGATTTAAACCTAAAGATTTTGCTTGCAAACACTAACTAAGGCTCAGGGAAATTCTTTATTTGAAACTTCCAGTACGATTCCCCACTGTGCTGAGGATGGAGAGAGTTGAAGCCCTTTCGAAGACAACTTTTTAGCCAACTCCAGCTGCTTAATCCAGGAACACCTGGAAAGATGTTCCAGCTGCTCTGCACCCCAGACACTGTCTGACAATCGTTTAACTGCCCGTCGGCAACCCTGGAATTTTTACATTACATTACATTTCATTTTTACCCACCTCCCCTTTAATTCGACAGCTACATGTGTTACAGAACATGCGCGCCTCCACCTACACACTCGATTTCAATAGCCTACTTAATATTGTAAATGCGACACAGCCCCCAGATCTGCTCAGCCTTGGCATTCACAGACACCGATGAGGGAGGGCTGATGGCATGAGATGTTCGACTGCTAATACATGAGAGTTTTTTGGGGGGGAGTGGGGGGTTTGACGCAGCGGCTGCAGTACCCAAAGCAAAGCAGACAAAGAAGTTGAAATACCGTCTTGGGGGGGTATATCTCTAATGCTGCTGTTGTGTTTGAGAATATGACCCACCCTGGCCACCCGATGAATAGAGATGAGATCTCTTTGACATGTCCATTTAGGACTTGTCAAAGGAGGAATCAGAGTGTTTCTGTGTGTGTATGTAAGCCCCCCGGAGGGTTGAAGCTGGTAGCCTGGGGATAGACTCCACAGGTGGAGATGGTAGCAATAACAGAATACAGAGGAACTACAGGGGGGCCATTATAATAATAAAAAAAAAAACCCTCTCAGGGTGTCATTAGGGCAGAGGAGAGCTCAGACACAAGCATGGATTAATAAATTCACATATAAACAAACTCTAGTGAGAGTTAGGAGTCTTAATTTATCCAAACCATTGTTGGGGTTTGCTCATTCTGTAGTTAAATTGCTTAATGATCAAAGCATCTATGGCAAATTCATCATTTAGATGTAGCAGTGTTACATCACTAGTCAAATCTGACAAGACTACACAGACGGCCATTTTGATTAATGAGACGGGTTTGACAGAGCATTAGACAGAAATTTAGGTTTAACTTGATGCATGATTTGCTGAAAATTCCTATGTGTGCATTGCTTTTTTGCAGGAACAAATTAGGTACGATTTTATGACATTTTAATAAACAAAAAGCCTGGCAAGTCTTAAACTTTCTAACACATGGTTGCACCTTTGAATCCACACCTTACAGAGCTTTAGTGAAGTGGGCAGCAAAAAAAGCCCAAACATCCCCTGCAAACACAGTCATATGCCTGACAACAAAATGCACTGCAAAAAGACATGACTTTGCAGCATGAGTTTCTGAAAAAACAGCTGCTTCCCCCCAGGAATGTGACAGCATTTATCTACTGTGAATAAATCACAGTCAGTATGACATCTGCATCGTTCACAAGTAAAAAACAAACCAAAAAAAGATGGACAGCGCGGTTGAGAGGGACAGGAAACCCACAAGAGCGGCGGCAGCTAGCCATCCCAATTATGCAGCAGCCACGCAGGGACTAACACTAAACAATTACCTTTATCTGATGGTCATTTGCAAGGTTTCCTGTTTCTCTAAGAGCGACGGTGAATCGCTGTCTACATTTTAAACTGAGGGCTGTGCTGCGGAGAGGCACGGAGAGCGAAATGTTAACTGAGTGGTGGCTAAAAGCTACACAAAAAGAAACGTTTAGCTAACGACGTGATTGCTATAAACTGCTCGTTAAAACACAGCAAACTAAATCAGAAAATGAACACAGCACAGAGTAACATAACTAAGGCTACCGGACCCTTAGCTAAACTTTTCAGTAGTTTTCTCTCCGAAGCGTTACCTGAAATCCACGAACGTTAACCCAAAGACAGAAAATGAAGAGATAATGTATAAATGATCATGAACAACTCGTGTGTTGCTCTCCAAAACTAACGGTGTTGATAATGTTACTGTCAATGAGAAGACCAGCAGAGGAGGCAGCGCACTCACCTTTATTAATTTCCACCTTGTTGCCCTTTTCGAGAGGAAAAAATAACGCTCTCGCTAGTCAGTCACCGGTATACACAAACCGTCGCGGCCGGAACAGGATAAAAGAAATCGGCTGTAAAGATTTCTTAGCAGAAAAACCTCTGGGGCTCTTCACCTTTGTGTCTGCCGCTGTCCGTGCACTCTACCGACCGACTCTCGGTTTGTTCAAATCAGAAGTTCATCCAAAAGTTGCTGCGACTCGCTCCGCCTCGCCACGACGATGAGGTCACCGCCTCTCTCAACTCCTCCAGGCTCTACTCACGCGATACGAATGAGCGCCGTGGCGTTTGCCTTCCAAGCCGCGCAAGTCTCGCGATACAAGGGCAGAGTGGAAGGGAAAAGAGCGGACGAGCAGACTGCTGGTGAAAGGATGGGAGAGAGGGAAAGCGTTGCTGTGGCAACAAAATCTGATGGGCTCGTCTCTGCGAGCAACTGGTGTTTGTGTGGCAGGTTGGAGTGTTGATGATGAACACTGCAAGTGATGAAACCACGGTGGGCTGGTGTTGCATCACCTATTGCGGTTTGCATCAAGGTACAGCAAAATACCTGGAGAGCCCATCAGAGCCTACATGCAGTTTTATGCAAAAGTTTGACCACTGCCGGGCAGATTCCATATTTTTGTTGTTTTTTGGAGTGAGAAGGAGTAAATACAACCCTCACACTGACTGGCAGTAAATTTTAACAATGACTATGTACTTGTTATTGTTATACCTCTTGTACACACAGTTGAATGACACAGACAGGATGGAGAACATACATTCAGCTTGTGTTTGTCAGGGGCAAATGCCAAATTGCTCCAAAGAAGTCACTAAACAGGGTTACAGTGGTTCAATGCCATTTAAAGCTGTTTTGCTGCAGGGTTGCTTTTATGCCGGGATTTTAACTTGAGTGGCTGAAAGTGTCTCAGACACACTTGATTTATCTTATTTATTTGCAGTGAAAGAAGCATTCAGGACTTTTTTTCTCAAGTAACAGCAACAAATACTCATACTCATAGAAAAAACATGTGGTTGTTTAACTTTGAATGTTTCTTGTTTTTAGGGCTCAGTGCTCTTCGTGACACTACCTTATTAAATAAAGTCTAAAATTCAAAATTTTAGACACAAATAATTGATTTAGTCAGCTGGATTTAGTTATGTTGAAGGTAAAAGTTCTCTTTATGCAGAAAGAATGGCTCCTGTGAGTGTTACACATACGGTTACATATTATCCCACTGGATTAATATTATTGCATTAACATTGTTACCTGAACCCTAATTCTCTGAAAAGTAGAAGTAAAGAATAAAGTAGCAGAACATTTAGATACTCTAGTAATGTAAAAGTATCTAAGGATTTTACTATTCCAACATTGTTTATCTGGTGGCCAGATGAAAAGTGCATCTGAGCATCCTTAAAATCATAACCAGTGAGGTTCTTTTATTAAAATGTGTATAATGGCATCCAACCAACAGCTTTTGTATCTGTTATAACATCGAACATGGGTGGCACGGTGGTGCAGTGGTTAGCGTGTATCCCACCTCTCACCCGATGTCCATCAAACATATAACATCCTACATGCCTAAAGATACCAGACACAAAGTTTTGAGAACAGCAAATATAAATGTATTTATCAATTAAATATAAAGTAACCTGGATCGTTAATATGTTATCAATGTATATCAGATGCCAATACACAATAACAAAGACATATTTGCTGTATGTATGTGAAGGGGCTGATTATTTTTTAAATACTATACGCCCAGCTTTGCAAATTCCACCTGCTCGCTTTCCTCACATACATTAATTATTTCAGCATGAAATTTTAATTAGATAAGAGAAGGAACACTGCCCTAATTAAAGCAGCTCAGCAGGTACCAACATCAGGAGTGGGTGAATAGTACGGGAGTCACAGGAATTCATCTCTATCTCCTACATAATCACCTGTGAATAGTTACAACCTTGTCCTCTGTACTCTCTGTTCTCAAAGTCTGTCTGTCTTTTCTGCTCTGTAATTATTAATTCTGGTTCCGATGACAGTAGTTCATATTCTCATCTTCATTTAGTCATTCTCTCTACATTTACCCTTGCCTTTCTTTTATTTCCACTTTCCATCTATGCATCCATTACTCTGAAATGTCATCCAGGATTACATAACAATCTAATAAAGACAAAGGAAAAGAGATTACCGTCATTAAAACCACTCTATTCCTGCAGCTCTATGGGTCTTAACACTACCCACCCCATTCTGTCATGGGGCGGATATTTGTGTGGGCGGCTTGTATTGTTCTCTGGTGAAAAACTGCTCCCCCAGGATTAGCTCAAGTAGTCTAATTGGGTTAGCCACAGAATGCAATTCAGTATGGATTAAAGCATAGAAAAGATACATCACCAACAATCAATGACTACGAAAATTTCATGCTAGCTACAGCGTTAAAACAGCGATGCATCAGTTACTTTGATGGCAGAACAGCTTCATTCATCTATAAGGTTTATACTGCCTGAAAAGAGTCCTGTGTCTTTAATCAGTTTGTTTATGAGAACAGTGTAACAGGATTTTTCCAAACACCCTAAACTACTGTAATGTCATGTAAGATTAAAAGATGGTACATTTACCCAGCATTCTTAGGGAAAAGTCTCTGCGCAGAGCAGAGGCTGTAAGTGCAGCTTCTGAAAATACTCATGATTCCTGATGCAGGGGAGCTTGTGTGTGTGTGTGCGTACGTGCATGTGTGTGTGTGTGTGTGCATGTTCTTCCATGTGTGTACCAATGATGCAACAAACACTTTACCAGCTGCTGCCATTTCTTGCTGTCAAAACTCTTTTTCTAGTTCATTTTCATTGAGTGTGCAGCTGAAATTCAAGACTGTGAAGGTAAAAACTTTGGCTACATCTCTATTCTATACAGCCTAATAAAGTAATATATATGTATATAACATTGAATTTTTAATTACATTAACAAAAGAAGCTGTTTTTAATGTGGATTAGTCATTGCCTTCACTAATATGGTGTACAGGACTGGTATATAAATCATGTGCACTGATGGACAAAAACTAAAAAACTTTCATTATATCCACTGTCATATTCAATGTTTTAGATGCTTTTCTAAGACTGGGAGCTGTCTCATCATCTTACACACTGTATTTGAACTTTTTTCCAGCTCCATTTAGACAACAACAATGTTCGTCAAGGTACAGTCAAAAATCTAGCATGCATACTAACAGAGGGTACAAAAGATTTTGACTTTTTCTACATTCTCAAAATGCAGTTACAATTTGTAGATAGGTGGAATTAGGACGTAGCTCTCATTGAGCAAAAAACTGTCCCAATTCCATACTACAAAATCATTTGCATACAGTATGCACTAATTGTATTGTATACTCGTTGTGCTGTTAGTTGTTTTCAGTATAACTGCATCTTTGGAATTCCACAACCAATTAAACATAAACAAAGGGAAATTTTCCTGGAAATGTTTCACTACTTATTCATCTTAGTGTTGCAGCTATGAGTAGCTTCCCCATTTTTTATGTACTTGACTATAATTACCTCTTTTCCAAAATGGATACATTACATACTCAAAACCTGCTTAGATTTGAATTCAGGAGGTATCCTATAGGGAGAGTCAAAGCTTTTGCACTTGTGGCACCTTGGCCCACACGTCCACTATTATCTTTCATGTTCTCTGTTGGTGGTTTGACAGACTGGTCTGTGAGGAAAGAAGGAATCTTAATGAGAGAAGGCTGTTTTTAAAGCTCAGTCTCTGACCCACAGTCTATTACAGAATACCCTTTACATCACAGCATCAAGCGAGGTGACGCCACAGCAGCCGACTGTTCCATTCTGTCTGAGATATATTAAGATGTCAAGAAGTGAAGTCAGACGTGGGGTGGCCGCCTATTGGATACGTGACCGTGGTAACCCAGAGAGGGAGAGCAGAGGAATTCCTGGCTGTGTTGCCCCTGGAAGCAGAGGAATGAAAAGAATGGGCCCCATTCACAAAGTTCCACTCAAGCGGCGCTCCTACACTAATAGAGATTGACATGAAGAAAGGCGACAAGTTGTTTTCACATACACTGGCTCTTTTGTCCTCTTTACTAAGGGGCGTAATGCAGACAGTGTGCTCTGAAAATAGACAGAATTTGATGCGCTTGTTTTTTTAAGTGGAGAGCACTGTGTCTTGATTGGAGTATGTGTGCAATTAGTGTTTTGTTGCACACTGTTATTGTGAGGATAAACTGGCAGGGTAATCCGCCCGGCTGAGTGAGTGGCAGACGTTTTAGAATAGGCAGGAGGAGAACAGTGACTGATGATGTTCTGTCTGATTGATATTTCAGAAGAAGCAGCAAATACTAAGAGATGGACAACTTTTTAAAGTCTTTTTTCTCAGCCCTCACACCTTGTCAAAGACTGTGGGAGAAACTGGATTCTTGCCTCATACAAGCTCATGAATACAATCATCCAATGCACCCAACTGCTCATGAAAAAGAAACTCAAGTAACACAAATAACACTGAAACAAGGCGAGGAGTCTGCAATCACACTGTCAGTTTTGTAAGCCTGGACTTGGGCACAGCTGTTCCTTGAGCTAAATGCTAACGTCACCATCTTAATTTGGAGTGTTAATATGCGGACACTGCAGCATACACAATGTACAGCTGAGACTGGTGTTCAATTCAATTCATTCAAATTCAACTTCATGCAAGAGAAAAAGGAATTGCTGAAGTCATTAGAATTCATTCACTGGGTATCATGAATATTTGGACCAAATTGTAGGACAAATGTCACTGTCATTGAAACTTTTGTTATTTATTTAAACCTGATCATCTTGATACCATGACCTTGAATGTGATGGATGATTGGTTGAAGCAACTGTGGAAGCTCAAGTCTTACCATGCACTTTCAGTCTGGCAGCGGATGATGAAAAATCAGCTACACATGCAAAAAAAAAAAAAGAAAAAGAAAAAGAAAAAAGAAAACAGTTTTGTTATTTGTTTTCTTGTTCACTAAATTTTGCTGATTTTCTTTTCTATGCAGCTGTGGAAACTTTGTAGGACTAAAAGGTTGTGAAAAGTTTTTGTCTTTCCTCAACTACTGGGCCCTAGATGGGTCTGTCCCATGGGGATTTTGGTTATAACTGTGCATGCTCCATGCAAACTCCATTACCAGGCAGACATGTATTACTTATGAAGAGACTTATATGTTGAAGAAAACATACTGCTAGAGAAGAAGCAGGTGGTTTCTCAGAGGATTAACATCTGAGCTGCCTGTCAAAAGCCATGCTGCGCTATGATCCTTACAATCCCAGCATCTCTTTGTGGAGTACAGGAACTTACACAGAACACTTTCAAGATATGTTTGAAAAGGCAGAGGCGCAGACAGAATTCAAGTTCAAAATACCTCCCGTTTGGCACTGTACGCACACACCCCCCCCACAAAGAGAGCCGGTGCGGCGTGACTCACACTGGTGTGAAAACACAGCAGAGAGGTGGGAGGATGACATCACAGCGCCCTTGGAGTTGGACCCTGTCCAAGCACGTACATAGGGGGCACGTACACATGCGTTTATATATATATACATTTATATACGCACACACACACACACTCCTCCTCCTCCTCCACCGCTTCTCAGTCACACCAACCGCCCCCACTACACGTGCACACGAACGCACCCTGAACATTTCCTCACCAGAAATAACACTGGTTGTCCTGAGGAGACACTGGAGTTATGTTTTTGATTTTCAACTTCATATGGGGGGAACGTGGGAAGAGGCAAGCCAGTGGTTGGCCAGGATACGGCCACACTCTGATAGGATTTGGGGGCTGAGGATGAAAAAAATAGATATTAGAAAGGAAAAAGGTATCCAACTCTGATGCTCTGAAGCTCCACCAGTTTCTTAAATGTCTGCATATATGTTTGTGCGCCTGCAATCGCTACATGTTCTCCCCCTCCTGCCTGGGCCTGCCTCCAGAGTCTGTGATGACAGCACAAGTAGAAAGGGAGTGTGATTAATTTTCAAACAGAAATCCCCCACCCTTCCCTTTTCCAACCATACATACGGCATTCAAATGCAAGAACACTCACATGCTCAGTGTTGCTAAAGCGATTGAAAAGAAGAAGGCAGGATTAAAGCTTTATCTGTAAGACAAGTTGCTGATACAGTGATTCACCAACAGAAACACATTTCACCATGCTTCCAATAAGCGCTGTGTCTTCTTTGGCAGTGTTTAAAAATAGTTATGCAGGCTGACGAATACACACTTGAGTCATGCAAACACGGTTGCTTCAACAAAACAAAATCTCAAATCAAGTCCATTAAGTAGCTTTGAATCATAAGACAAGTTGTTATGTTTTTGTAGACACCATATTGCTCCAGTGTGGTGAAAAATTTCTTAGTCGCTTATTTATGTAACCAGCACATACAAAGCAATATTAGCAGTACTTTGGAGTCATATTTCTGGCCACCTGATGAATGTGAGGTCAATATTCACTACGCTTTTAGCTCTGTCTGTTGTCTGACCAATCACTGAGAAATAAATAAATCCAGCTCCACCACCGGTTAGTCAATAAACTGTGTCAAGTGGATGTATCTGAGATTTTTCCTGATGCAGCTGCAACACTGATGACAGTAAAGTTTAAATTGGAACTGACTGACTTTTACATATGCCAGCATTATGTTGCTTTCAAGTGCTCCTCACTCGCGCCCATTTCTCAGTGGGGACGTCACAAATGAAAGCTGTTCTAGAGTCAAGCGCATTTGGTCTGAACGTAAAACTAGACGGACCCTGGAAATAGAAAGTGTTTTCTAGGTGTTTGTTTTATTATCAACACAGTTGTTAACACAACATTTTAAATCAACATTATCCCCTCATGTAGTTAATGTGGCAAACATGTCAGCAAACAGTTACCAAGAGTTTTTACAAACCCAGGAGACTGAGCATCATTAGCATTAACTGGATGAGTATAAGCCCATCATTCACTCATGTTGCACTGTTTTGGTCTCCACCAATACCACAGAAAAACATCTGGTTCTTAAGCTGCTAGAAGCTCGACTATGTTCATTGGCTAGTCATTAATTTTGTCTGTCTGCTGTTTGCTGCTGTGCAGGTTAGTTTTTTTGTTAAAAACATCTGTCTGCTGCATCTGGGAATGAGGTTGATTAGAGCTTTGTGTGTGAACCAAAACAGTGGGATTAAAACTATGCCTAACTGCAGTGCTGGGTGATCACTTTTTTGGGTTTGTTACCATGAGTGACACCAATCACATTGCACAAAACTATTTGATCACATAAAGGTGTGTGAACATAAAGATATCAGCAAGTGCAGCTTTAAATGATTCAGTTTGCTAAAACTTGCTGTATCTGTTGAAATGTAAAAATAGATCTCTGCAACATTTATTATTCACAGAGAAACATACTTAGTTGTGGAACAGTAGTGAAATAACTTCTACTGTCAGGCCACTCCTCTCATCTCAAATTCCTCATCATCTCTTAATTACATTCTCTTTTCTCTTTGAACAAAGTCAGAGCACTGAATATGAACTCCAAAATTACACCAAAGGATGAATGACAATAAGACACTCAGGCAGGTTTTCTCTGTTGTTGATGGTTTTTTTTTTTTTGGAGGGAGATGTTTCTGCAGCAGACTAGCCCTTCCCACTCAGCTTGGTTTTTCGATATTGTTAAAGAGGGTAGATGGAGGTGGTTCTCAAGAACACAGGTAGCTTTAAAAAGCACAGCGCAACCACAGGTGGCATGAGAAGATGGAGGACAAAATGATTCGATGTTAGATCTGGATGTACAAGAAACCTTCCACCTACACTGCTACATCTGAATGTGTGATTTTGAGTCTATTTTCTCCTCTGATTTTCTGGCTCGCTGTGACCGTAGAAGCTACAGCTCCATTTGGGAGGGAGGCACTGGTGAGGATGCTGGGAAGTGCAGAGTGGAGGGGAGGGAGGAGGAGGAAGTGAGGAGTGGGGGTGTCTGGGTCTGGCTTGGCAGGGTGCTACAGCAGTTAATTAAAGTTGCCGGGCAGGTATTTCAGGATTAGGAGTGGGAGTGTAGAGAGGGCCTCTGGTGGACTTAGCATGAAGTCGCCATCTCATGGGTAATAGTGGCTGTGAGCGCTTGATTGTGCTGATTGTGTGTTTAAATATACTACACGGTCGTCTCAATAGAATTAATTTGTTGTGGTTCATTTGTTTGGCTGCTGATAATTTTGTGTCATCTTATTCAGCTAACCTCTTATGTAATGGACAAGTGTGTGATTATTTCTTGTGTTTTGTTTTCTTGTTATCACCTATAATGTTATTTGGCCATTGCAGCGTTATTCATTTCTCATGATCATGGGCCTTCATGTTGGCAGATCTGTACAAATCAAACCCTGTATGGTGAAGAAGTCGAGGGAATTCAGCTCCATCTCTTATATGAACATGAATGAACTCTGCTCACTGTATTCTATACCTGTCCTCATCAGAGAGCCTCTCTGTGTTTCTCTTTCCTTCCCACATTCCCACGCACAGATACAGTTACATCACCCCAACTCCCAAACATTTGCTCATTTACACTCATACACGCGCACACACACACACACACACACACACCATATGGCTGAATGTCAGACAGCTGCAAGACCTGGAGTAATGTGGTAGGGGATTGTGTTGCAGAAAATGATGATGGTGATGATCATGATGACAGTGATGATGGCCCTTGCTCACAACAGCAACACTGAATTACCTCCTTGTGCAGACACACACACACATACATGCATACACACATGATATATATATATATATATATATATATACATGTGTATGCATGTATCTGTGTGTGTGTGTGTATGTGTGTGTGTGTGTACATGTTCGTGCGTGGGTGCTATGTGTCAGCGTGCAAGCTGAATTGTTATTCTGTACGTGTGTCCGTGTGTCACTCAGCCTTGTGATAGATACTGAGCTGTCATATCTGTCAACCAGACAACAGTTCCACATGCATATTCATCATTATGCTAATTTCGCCCAAAAGAGCTTTAATGAGTTCACAACATTAACAACTCAGATGAGGTGATGAACAAAAGCTTTGCAGCTTTTTTCCCTGTAATTCTTACTGAGAAAACCCTATCAGTGACTGCTAATTACAATTTTATTTTACTAGAATTTGTCTGCGTACTAAATTAATTTGCAGGGTGCTGTAGTGCTCTTAAACCATCAGGCTTTAAAAGGGTTTAGTAATAATATGGGCATTAGACTATTCAAAGTATTCAAGTTATGCTTAATTTAAGTGACCACCAGATGGCAATTAGATTTATATGTTGTAACTGGTGATTTGGTTTATTTACTGTTGTAAATATTTCCCATGTAACACTATAAATGACTAATAGATTCCTCACCATGACACATTTTAAATGCTTTACACTCCAAAAAAGGCAGGCTCTGTGGAGCAGAGGAGAACAGAGTGAGCCTGTCATCTAGTGGTCAAATTAAGAAACAACAACAAAGTCTGTGTCAAGTTGTGCTTTGAAAGTAGAACAAAGTCTGTCTAGTGTACTGTTGACACATGCATAACCAAGAAGACACCCCAGCACTGAGTCATATATCTGCAAGTATTTACTCATAAACATCTGACATCTCTTCTCCAGCAATAACATGTTGCATTTTACATGTTGCATGTGATATATTTTACACAAATACAATTAAAGTAGTCTAAAAGAAAGAAAGAAAAAAGTTCTTGAAAACAACACAGATACATTGCGTATCCAGAACATCATTCAGTACAACACACTGCCATTTCACACAGTGCACACATTAACAGTTGTTTTGAGTAGCATTTAGTAATACTAAGTTGCAAAAAAAAAAAAAAAAAGCCAAAGTTTGTCCTATGATGGTCATTCTGTGTAAGTCTCCGACAGGCAACTCTGGTCAAATGCTATGCTTGTATTACAGTCGGATGATTATTAACTTCATTGAAGTTGCAATAAAAGAAAGGAAAGAAGAGTGAATTGCATGCAGAACTCTCACTTGTCCCTTGTTAAATCTGAGGGGGAGAAAAGAAATGGCATCTCCACTGGACAAAACAGTGAGGACAGAATGACCAAGACATTATTATATTCACAGAGGGAATATCTCAGACCATCTAGAATATCACTGTGGATTTTTTTTAATACAGCCCTCTAATGGTAATACGTTAAATCAATTATGTATTCTCATGGTTTCATCAATCTACAATGCTGTGAAAAACTTGGTATGTACAATGCAGCGATGGGCAGTTATCAAACCAACCAAATCTAGGATATTTTCTGCTATAAACAAAGGCTATAAAATGAAAAATATCTTCAGTTTTGCTACAGGGAAACTGACTCATTTTGCTCTCAGCGTTTCCCTCCCTCTCAACGCCTTAAACAGGTTCATGTGACCGCTGAGATGAAAGACACAAGCTGCAGAACTTCCAGTGTAGCCAACATTTGCATGTAAAACAATAAAATAGCTGCATATATTAAGAATCCTTTCACCCCATTCAAGGAAGCCTTTGCAAGTGTAACTGCAACCAAAAGCAAACATAAAAGAGAAGAACAAACTGTACTTACTCTCCAGTGTGTGAGCTGTTTGTGGAATGCATGTAGCACCCTCTTGTGGTGATTTCGTAAACTACAGCTAATGCATTCAGTGGTAGAAAGGCTATGTACGGGGTGCAAGAGTGCTAATACTCTCATAAATGAAAACACAAAATGGGTGTAGGAAGGCCAAATGTAATCAATCATATTGTTGATTTGCAAGGCATATCAAAGACAGTGGTTTGAGAAAAAATACAACACCATTGTGGAAATTTTCAAGTCAGTGTTGAACAGTTCCAAGTCATTTCCTATCCTCTACATCCTGACTGCTGTACAAATTCTCTGGAGAAAAGATGATAAAATCTTCTGGATGTTTTCTATGTAGTCTTTTCAACTGTGTGTCAACTGCTTAGTTTGTAGTGGACGGGTGTTGCATTTGGTTACATCGAAGACACAATGAACTGAGCAGGAACTAGAGGTGCTTTAGACAATGAACATTCTGTCCCACTGAGGGAAACCTTGACATTTGGACCTTCAGTTGATTAAATCACCACACGCTTAGCACTTTGCAGCAAAATGTTTCCACATTTGTCCTTGGGACTTCTCTCAAATGGCTCATTTTTTGTTTTTGTTTTTTTTTTGTTTTTTTTGGCATTGCTCAATGAAACAGAGAGTCCTAGCTGGATTGAAAACTGCAGCTAGGTGTCCCTCTTTATTTCAGCCCTACACAAAATGAGACACATTCTTCCAAGACTGTGCAAAGTGTGTGGTGACAACATACTGTATATTCCAAAAATAAAAATAAAAAATCATGCTATCACTTTAACACCAACAGCCTTTGCGTTCGTCACCCGCTGTGCTGTCACAGAGTCCCTCCTCTTCCTCCAGAGCAGCAAGATTAAGCTCGTCATTGGACATTCGGAGAAGATCCAGGTCTTTTTTATTGGCTGCCAGCACCTGTTCAGCCAATCGTGTGAAAGTCTTGGAAGGAATGGCAGCCACAGGATAAGAAAAAGACGAGAGATTAGCTGCACTGTCATTTATCAAGTCATTTCCTCCCATTATACTATAACCATGACTGCATGCATTGCTCTGATCTTGTTACTCGTCTGCACATGGTCATAAAAAATGTCATGAGTTCCTTTCTCTCCAGATCTCCTCACCTCTGTTATATTATGGTTGGTGAAGGCACTTGTCTCGAAGAAGTCCATTCCATAAGCCTTAGCCAACTGCAAGACAGATAACAGTGACACATTTTACTTTCCTGACAAAATAACTTGCTCTTTTAATCTTTTTGATTTAGGAGCACAGACAACTGAATAGATATTTCCTTTTCCTTTTTGTCTGCTGGCAGTTAGATGAAGTGGTGTGTTCAAATGCAGCTTTTAATGAAAAATATGAGGCAATGTGAGGGAACAGGAGGTGAAGCATTAGTCAGTATGTGTCTGCACTAACGTAGTTCTCTGAGGTCAGATCGGTTCATCAGAGCCCTTAGAGCCTGATTATGGACTAGAGTTTCAAACGTGATGAATCCCAGAACACAAACTGAACAAAATATTACAGGTTTTGGGTGCAACAATTTCAAGCAAAACCCAATCCAACTCACAGCCTCCAAACTTCAGCTTTTATACATACTGCATAAGTATTTATTTCATCATTTATGCCATGTCCCATTGCACAAAAACACACACACACAAAACCTGTTCAGAGAGGTCAGAGTATACAAAGTATTTGCATCATCTCATATCTCATTTCATATCATTGGCCTCTGATTTCAGCCTAAAAATCTACCAGGAGATAGCTTATACCACAGAAGCAGTGACTGACTCACCTTGACACCTTGCTCTGTGGCCACCTGCCTTTTGTCCACCTCATCTGACTTGTTCCCTACGAGGATCTTCTGGACCTTTTCAGGAGCATACTGCAGGGGTTTGTCATGTGGATATGAAGGGATATTTACAGATAAGCAGGAGGAACAGAAAAACAAAATTAAACAGATAGGAGGAGAGAGAGAGATTTCAAATGTCAAGAGAATGCAGAAGGGAGAAAACACAGGAGCGACAGCGCTCAGGAAATTAGACCTAGATTAAAAGTAAGTGGGAAGCATGCCAAGATCAATAGTGTATATATTTGGATAAACCCACAGAGGAAATTAGGTCCATAATGACTAAATTAATAGAATAAAATCATCTGGGAGATGGCAGGGGGAAGCAGGGCAGATGAAACTGCTTTATGAAGACTCAAAGCCAATAGAAAAAAATGACTGCAAGAGGAAAAAATGTTCTCCCTCCGGTATTTATGACTACACATTTAAAAAATATGATGACAGGTATTTGAAAATGAAGATGGAACATAATAAACACAGCATAGCTGTCAGGTCAGTACATTTGGTTTATATCACACCATGTCAGACATCTGTTCTTTGTCAACTTGGAGCCTCTGCACAGTAAGTAGTTTTGACAGTTTTGCCCTTTCTACAACGTGGGAAAAAACTGCTTGTTGATTTTCCACCCACCTGATTTATCTAATTCTTAAATCCCCAGATCCCAGTGACTCACCTCGTCCACGTCACTGGCCCATTTCATGATGTGTTGGAAGGATCGCTCACTTGTGATATCGTACACCAGGAAGATTCCCTGAACAGAGATGGCCAAAAATTAAAAAAACAGATGAGAACTGGGGTATTTTAAAACACTTGAGAGAGTCATGTTCTCATCTTGAGCCTTAAAAGCAGTATTTTTAAATCAATACGTTTGGACACATTGATATGATTACTATAAACAAACCAGACCACCACTAGGAAAACTGGCAGCCTCCACCAACAATGCATTTTACATTGTAAGCCACCAGCTGGATGAGAACTCTGCTGAATTGTTTTATAGCACAAAACAGGAACAGGACACTTTTGTTCCTATTTCATTGCCAGTTTCTGGGAAATAGGACAATTCAATTTCACCCAGTTTAACCTGTTTAACAGCCCAAAGCAAAAGCAGAATTCATATATGACAGTGCCAATGTGGCAGGGGTTGTGTGTGACCATGGAGAGCTACTTACAAGATCCTCTAGGGAAGCAAAGGGACATGTCATCTCTTTTAATAGGAGAAACACTACACTTACAATACCACTGGTGTAAGAGCAAATCCTCTTACAATATTGACGTTTTAAAGCTTCTAGCTGCTGTAACTTTGATCCATAAGCCTTGAAGAGATCCCTTTAAAAGCACCTAAGTGGTTCATCTGAGTACATGAAGTGGTGCCAAGCCTTTGGCACGAGTTATTTTCATAGCTGTAACAAATCTAATTCCAGAAATTAATTAGATTTAAATTTGCTATGCTGCTCTGTAGTTATAATATTACATTAATGTGTGGCAAATCACTCATAGCGACTGAGTAAATGGAGGAGACTTAAGGTTAACTACCTGTGCTCGTCTGTAGTACTGCTTGGTGATGGTTTGGTACCTCTCCTGGCCCGCAGTGTCCCTGGACACAAAACAAACACATATGAATATGCACACAAGACATTTGTGAAATTAGAATATGAGAACATGCAGTACAGCAGCCAGGATCACAGAGATACTGAGGTCATGAGTTGACATAAGAGTGCATATCCTCAGAAGATTTTTACCAGAAACCAGAAAGCAAGCAGATGTTAGCTTTTAGCTCAGCATTTAGCTTCAGCTTGTGCTTATGTTGACTCTAAATGTACTCTCAGATGTATAAATTGGCTAACTCCAATACTGTTGACAGACAAAGTTGATAATTGTCGACAAATATTTTGAAAAATGTAATTAAAAAAATATACACTCATGTTGTTTTTTTTTTAATTCATTGCTCCTACATATCAGCAGCTATGCTAAGTTTAGTAGATCATTGCTCCAGTTTATAAAAGCTAACTTACACTGCAGGTCAATGACAGGACAGAAACTCTAGTCTCCTGTATGAAAGTACTATTATTCATGGTTGAAAAGAGATAAATATTTAATGAATATGCTGCTGGTGGCTGGTAAAAAGACCAGGAAATTGTTATCATGGGAGAGCCCAACTTTAAATGCATGGATATAAATTACAATGGACAATTACAAAATGGAAAAATTGGACGTAACCAATCAGACAACTATAAGCTATGATAGTTGTACTTTTGCAAATAATAATATCCTCTCTGTGATATCTAATATTTTGCTAATCTCATGTACAAGGCCTTCCAACATTGTGTCCCGCTCCAACATCTTACCATATCTGTGTCCGTACTTTGATACCATCTATTACTAGTGTCTTCATTTTGAAGTCGACTCCTGTAAGAGAGAGAAGATGTGGTACAATATAAGTACAATATTGCATCCACAGATGAGCTCTGGGTTTGTCTGTGCTCAGGCTAAATGTTGTGAATCTTCTCAGAGGTGTGTGCACTTTCCACCCAGTAAGTGACTGAAATCTATTAACCCGACATGTCTTTCACAGTCAAAGGTTCACCGGTATCTGCTGCAGCTTTGTAACATCACAGAGGGCATGTACACAATGAGAGCCACATCATCCCTGTATAATCAGCCTGTTTGAGGACTAGGCTAATGATCCAGTGAGCGGAGCCCTCGTTTAGTTCTTTGCATCGATCACATGGGGAGGTGGATTAAGGGAGAAGGGCAAAGTGGAATGAATGCTGCACAACACCACAGATGAGAGAAAAGATGCAGAGCCGAGAAGGGGAGGGGTTAAGCTAGAAGCCGCTCATGCCTCAGTGATCTCTGATCCGTTTCAGACGACTCAGTGTGATATTGCTCATAGACAGAAAATCACAGGCAGGACCAATTTCTTATTTCTATAAAGACTGACCCTGTGTTCATTTTTGAAAGCCAAAACTGATATGGATATTCTTGAGGAGAAGTCGCTGATGGTTAATATTTTGTGCTGATGTTAGGTTGTTTTATATTTTTTATAACAAATCCAAGTATTGATTACTTCCCCAGAAATATATTTTGGCAGATACTGAGGTCATGAGTCCAAATTCCCTCAGCACAGCCCTACTTCTCTAAGAATGTTTTTCCACCAGAGACAGGACCATTTGACTTTTTTAATAATTTATTTGGTAGATATCTTATTTCCAGTTGTGCCATTCTACAAATTTCTTTTCTTTTTTTTCTGGTTCAACAATCCAATTCCAAGATATTTGCTTGAAAAATATCAGAACCAGGCTTAAAATCCCCAGCATGTGCAGAGCATATGCAGTATTAGAATGTAAACTCCTCTTTATTCATTAATCATTAATCAACTCTCATGTTCCCAGAAACATTACAGAGGACAATGGATGGATTACTGGGCACAGGCCCGGTGGCCCTGAAACCACAACCTCTGTTTAAAGTGACTATTATTCACATCTCCTGCTGAAAGAGCTCAGTCAAAAGCAAATGTGTTACTGGCATTTTTTGCTCTTGATCCCAGTGAGTAAGTTAGCATTGACTATGTGCCAATACTTTAGCATTAATGAGCCTTTACCACAGGTTTCCTTTGATAATGTCCTACAATATTGTGAACAGTGTGCCATCGTTTCGGTGTAAAATATGACTTTCCTGCTGAGCCAGAAAGCTTTGGGAAGGGTTTAGGTGATATATCTTTATCTACAGTGTGAAGAAAATACAGAAGTTCTGGTGAACTCATTGTCCTCAATGGTAGATACCACCCTGGTGCTGCTGTACACTAAACAACTAATACTGACAACAATAAAAACAATAACAATTATAAGTATAGTCTGTTTATCTGTCTTGATGAGATATTATTAAAATGCCTAAATAATAACATCAGATGAACTCAGCTTCTACTACATTCTTTTTTCTTATCTTTTTTTCTCAATGTCTGTCTCCTCACACTAATGCATTCAAGTCAATAAAAAGCAAACCCACAGGCTTCTATAGACCACACTAATCCCTGAGAAATCAATTAACAGTTCAGATCCCAATTAACCTGACACTCAGCACCCATGTGTCACAGCCGGCATCGCGCTCAGAGAAAGAACTACTGAGGCCGATCGATTCACATAACTACGAGAAACTGCTGTTTGTGGTTTTTATAGCTGCATTTCTGCAAGGTTTGTATTCCAAACGATTGACATAAAGAAACAGCATGACAGATGTACTATAGCTCTGGCCTGGCTGACTTGTTTTTTTTACATTTTGTGCAAGAACAAGCTGGAGTCGAGCAAAGTCTTGTGCTCACTGACTCGTCAGCGTGAGGCTTCATTTAAGTCATGCGGCGGCCTTTGCCTTTGACTAGAGAGTATTCAGACCAAGACTGAGTGAAAGGTCAGCATAACAATCAGTGGCTTGCCTTGCCTGAGGCTTGAGAAGAGAGAGGAGACTAATGAAAAAGAAGCTGTCTTTCAGCATCATTGTTCGCCTGCATTAGCACTGCATTAAGCTCCAGTCAGAATTCATCCATGCGAAAACAGCAGTGGTTCAAATATGAAATGCAGATAGAGGCTAATGGATTCTCCAGTTGTACAGCAGGAGTGTGAAGTAACGGGGTGAGTGAAATCTGAAAACTTGAAAATGAATAAAGACGACCACACAGGCAATTCATAATGGAGTGAATGGAAATCAGCAGCAAGTCGCTTAATCAGTTATATTTGGATAAGGACTAAACAAAGCTTCAGCCCACACTGTCTGCTTCCAGCTGTTAAACAAATCAACTTCATGGTCACCCATCTGATTGCTTTGTATTATTTTACAACAGCCGAGTAAAATGAGGTCATTTTATAGAAACAGATGCTCTCCTAAGGTGGAAACCACAGTGCAAACAGTGAAGGCCCTTAACACAATGGGCTGAGGCTGATGTGAAGGTAAAGTACAAAATGTCTCTCTTTCTCTTTGTTCTGGGTGCCTCCATCACTACAGCAGACATCCCATTTGCTGCACAATTGCTCAATCTGCATGAGAGATTGTCTGGAAGGTCCTGAATGTTACAGGATAGATGCACGCATGTGTTATGTAGCCAAAAATGTGGCATTCAGGAGCAGCCTTTATTATTGTGTTGTCTCTGGATTCAGAACTGTGTCTGCAGCTTCTACTCATTTGACTTAACTGTGACTTTTTCTGCATAGGAAACCTTATACTTTACACTGATGAGGACTTTTGCCAACATCCTAAGTGAGGAAGAACAGTTCAACATAAAAAATCCATTCTACAGCTCCTCTCCTCCCTTCAGAGGGAGCTGTGACAATGGGTACAAGCACAATGCGCACAATACGAGACAGAGCAGTTAATTTAACATGGCAGCGTTTCACAATCAGCAGTGTGAGAGCCATGTAAAAACTAATGGGTGCACACCCAAAATTGACTTGACTAATTACCAGGATGACTGTGTTCGACTGCGCAAGACAGATTAGGCGGTGACACGTGTCAGCGTGCTGTAGGTAATGGTGACGGACTCACTAATGGATGGACGGATGGATGCTCTGGCACTGACACAAATTCACTGGAGAATGGGTCTGTCATCCATGACTATCACACCGACAGTAAACAGCTGCTGTATTGTGGCCACAGCAGGACAAAGGACAAACAGTTTTTTTTTTTTTTTTTTCAATTATAAATTTGTCATCAATCTGTACTGAACAATTAAACTTTCTAATGACCTTCCACATTAAATTAAATATGTATATAACTCAGTGAGTGTTAGAAAGCATTTGTTTTATAATTTGGTTTTACAAGAAATCGAGGAAATAAATATAATTTTGAGGCTACACTTGAGTGTGGCTGGTATATATATATTGGAATATGCATATATTAGGGACAATAAGTGACAGGAAATTGCAGTACAGAAATGTCACACATAGACATGTCTATATACATAAGCAGACATTCTGGTTCTGCTGCATTGATTTGGATCTGTCCACAATGAGTCTGACAACAACAATTTTAACTGATCTGTATTTTTTTTTATCCATTTTTATGGACATCAGCCAGAGAGGTGAAAGAAGGAAGAAAACTCCCAGCCAGATGCAAAAACTGGGGACACCATAGTTCATGGTCTGCACTTTAACCTCTAGGCCACCAGAGTGCCGCTGTTAAGCAGCTTTTGACATAAACTGCTAACTAACAAGCTAACAAACAAACAGCATCACAACTATGCCCGCCTCAGCAGAGATATAAGATCACACTTCCTAGAGAGTCAGGGAGAAGTCAAGACTGAGACAACAGAATTCATTTCCTTGAAAACCTCTTTACAACAGGCCAGCCATCTGTGGTGGCTGTGATCCATGCCAGGCCCTTTAGACTAATGAGCTCATCAAACAGCAGCGGGCCATGTGCACGACCAGGTCGTGACCATGACACCACTGGGATCACCACCACGAGAATGGCCACTTATTGAGCTATGATATAGAGCAGGGCCACGCTCATGCTTCACAGGTACTTTGACAGCCTGAGGCTCTGAGGAGTCCAGTGACGAGACTGCCGGGGTAACAGTGAAGAAGATTAAACTCAGCAGCGTGACTGAGTGCCATTACTAAATCATCTCTACAGCTGCTCTTTGCCAGAGAAATGTGCTCTCTCGGGCCCACATGAAAGTCCTTTACGAGGAACAAAGTGGCCTGTTAAAATAAAACAGAATACCTGGATGAGCACGGGTATATTAATAGTTCAGGTGAAATCAGAATCTCTGCTGCACCAATGATTTTGAACAAGTTTGATTTGTAGTGTTTGAGCTATTATTTTATATATAAGCAGCAATCGGGGAATAAAGTCATATCCTTTGTTGATCCTATTGCCAGGTGTGCTATTGACTGTCCTCCTGTCTGAGTTCTGTCTTTATTGTCAAAAAAGTCTTGGTAGATCAAAGTTTGGATTTGAATGCAGGTCTTGCTCTGCAGTTTTGACTCTTTTTCCTCTATGCAGGAATTCTTTGATGGCATGAATACAGAGCCAGGCTGCTTTTCAATTTCTTGAGGATTACAGAAATAATGTACAAGACGACAAAGCTAAAATACACAGTATGTCTGCCGTACTTCATGCAGCCTGTAAAGAATATTTATTCTAGTGCTGTAAAGGTTTCCCATTGACCTGTCAAAGAAAGCAGAGAAAGCCAGGTTAAACATGAATAAGCTTAAAAAAAAATTCAAAATGCTCCATTATATTGAACAACAAATGAGAGAAATGGTTTCTGTGGAGGAATCTAACTGGCCTCAACCTCATCCAGCACCTTTAGAATGAATCATAAACAGTTCTTCTCACCAAGCGTCAGTGCTCAACCTCACTTAAATTCTTGTGAGTGAATGGGAGCAAATCTCTTTAGCCAGGGTACAAAATCTAATGGAAAGTTTTCCTAGAAGGGTGGACAACAACAACAATCAAGTAATGTTTTTGGTGTCGACACACTTTATTAGCATCTATTCATCATCACACTGTTTGGTGGGAGCTCTCAGTGTTTAGATGCTTTGGGTTCATTCCTCTGCAGAACAGCAGGAGATGCTACATGAGACGTTCATCTGCTTGTTATCCTCTAATGTTTCTGTAAGAATGCAACCCAGGTGGGTGAGAGATCCCAGCAGTTTTTGAGATAATTAAGAGCAAAAAGTCAGCGAGTGGACTGTAACAGGAAGTGGTGAATAATGGAGCTACCCATGAGGGAGACGTGGGAGAGAATTTATATGCCTCTGTCATCATGAAGGTTAGGAAATTATTTATTGATCCACAGCAGGAGAGCACTGATGGAGGTCACTCTTGATCTCTTTCTCTCTCTCTTTTCTCTCTCTGAACTTTGTTGGGGCTTGTTTAGTCTGAGGAGAGTTTTGAATTATTGCAGGCCCATGAAAGACCTCCCAGCATGGCTTATAGACACAGTCTGCTGCCCACAACCATTCAGTCCAGTGTAAATATCTGGACTGCCTGATTTCTAAGCATCCAGCTGTGTCTGCAAAGGCATACTGCAACAAAAGCACAAAAAGATCTCTACCTCCATCTTTCTTCAACATGTTTCTTGTAAGAGACCTCAGAGAGGTTCACTACGTACAAAATGAGCATGACTCTACAGGGTGGAAGTTACCTGTAGAGAGCTATAGATACAAAAATAGCACTCTGCAGTCTCTGTAGGCATCTGAGCATATATCATGAGTGACTGGAGCAGGTGAAACGACAAAAGTATTCAAGGTTCAGTGTGGTGAGGCTTGTGTGATGAGGAGAAGAGTGTAAAACTTTGAGTTTGAGCCTCTTGCTGTGGCTGTTTTGCAGGAGCCCACTGAGCAAAAATCACGCTAAAAAATGATGACGCAGTTTTATTCTTGTTGTCTTTCCTTTTAGATCTTTTCAAGTAACACCAGTCTGCAGATCACGACCCCGGCCACCAGTTTCATGATTTATTGTCTTGACCTTATCTGGACAACACATTCTCTGTCTTTTTAATAAAAACATAGTAATCTGTCACAGCCAAGAGGAACATCTCCTGACTGTTGCGACACCCTCAAGCTACAGGGATTTCTGTATCTTGTCTCTACATTATGGCCAATTACTGCAAACAATGTCAGAAAGTAGACGCTAGCTAAAGAAACAGAAGCTCCCCAGGGGAAAATATGTCCATTAAGTGAACACACACACCCATACACACACACACTTTGGGACGGACCAGGTGCCACAGAAGAAGAGATAAGAGACTCCACTGCAGCATGTGAAATAAACCACTGCTTACTATACGTCCTTATCCCACCCCACCTCAAAGTGAAGTGTGGTAATGTGCCTGTCATGGTCCACACTCTGAATCCAAATTATGCAGATAAATATACTGCACAGCCCTTTAACCATGAGCAAACAGGCTGGTGTAGCTTTGCTGAGTCCGTACCATTTTCAGGGATGCTGCAAAGCTGCGTCTAAGTGTGGAAACAGATACTTTTAGTTTGTTCTACAAATAAAGAATGAGCTGAATATGTCAGACTCAGGCCTGATGTGAGAGCACAGAAAATCACATTTGTGCTATAATTATCTTCCAGAAACCTCATTTTGTTATCTGAGGTTTAGTCTGGTGTTTCCATTTTTCCCCCTGAAACGAGCACCATGACCCCAAAACTAAAATTTTTATTCTATCTTTTGAGTTAAGAAGAGAATTCATACACAAGTCCGATAGCTCATTAGTAGGATGATACATAGTGGGGTCAGTAAACCAAACAGTTCATCTCTTTGATCAGGAGCTCCCTCTGAGCCAGCAAAGAGATACCTGAGGACCCCCAGACTCCAGTCTGGCAGGTAACATGGGAGCCTGGATGCAAAAACAAAGCCCATTCCCATATGTGAAAGTCAGTGCCAAGTGCTGATAGTTATTAAACTCATCTGTAAGGCTGCCAAGTGTTGGATCTTTCGCCCCCAGGGCTTCCTCAACCAATGCAATCACGTTAATTTGATAGTTAACACTCTCTTTATTCCACGTGAATTCACACATCTAATTAAATCAATACATAGCCTCCTTTAAAGTCCTGATCTGATCTGTAGGGTGTAAACTGAAAATTCAGTGATCACAAAGAGAAGGTGATGCGCATATGACATCAATAGAAAAACGCTGAAAGGCGATTCAAACGGATGGGAGTGCTAATTTAACACAAGTGCAGTATAATATGGAAGAAATAACTCATGCTGGCAGTGCAGAGTCTTACCGATGGTGGAGATGTGAGACGGGTGAAATTCGTTGTCCGTGAATCTGCATAACAAACATGTTTTCCCAACCCCAGAATCTCCGAGAAGCAGGAGTCGGAAGAGAACATCGTACTGTTTAGCCATAGTGTTGGATGTGGTGTTGAATTAAAAAAGCCCCGGTCAGCTAACTCAGCGATGGATGACCAGTTCTTCCCCACCCGCATCCCATGTCTGCTCAGACGGTCAACATAAGGCTTTGGCTTTGCTTCTTTTTGTTCACTGATGCTGGGGGGTCGGTGTGTAACAAAACAGGGATGCTCCAGCTTCCCAGGCAGCCTCCAGCTTCCAGTGGGTGCGGTGGACCACCGTCAAGTAAAATTCAATGAGGAAAGAATGCTTCCGGTGGTGCTTTCCAGCATAAAAGCCTCAGCTACTTGAGAACAAGATGGAAATGGCTTGGATAAATGTTTTTGTTGTATATTCAGTGGTAAATAGAATGACTGCATGGTAAATTTTCCAGAATATCATTAATACACAATTAAAACAAAATAAAATAAACTGTTTGTAGTTATATTTCACTTCACAATGTTTGTTATATCTAATTATTGTATATATTCACAAATCCGCTGTCTCTGCACTTAACATTCAAAATCTATTCCTAACAGGATCTTTAAATATCAATTATCATTTATATTTGCATCCTCAACTCTCATTTACTACAGATATGAATAATTCTATTGTATTTTATTATTTGTATTATTGTACCACTTTTCTTCAAAGATTGAGATTGTACTTGGTGACTAGATTGTTGTAGTTTGATTGAGCATTATTTTATTTTGTAAAAAGCACCTTGCAAGCACAGTATACACTGAAGTAATAACAGCCATAAAACAAAAAAATTACCAAGGGACCCTCAACAAGATACAGATCATATAGAAATTAAAGTATATATTATTGCTGACTGGACTACTGGGAAAAGTGAACAACTACCCTCAGGCCCTTGACCTTCAGGGGCTCCAATAGCCCCAGGCTTATTGTGTAACAGTTTTCTGGAAATTGTAGTCTTGTAGAAGGGTCATGTCTCAAAGTTTTGCTTTAAAACATAAATTGTATACTTTATATATACATTATATACTTTATATCATACTCACAAGATGCATTTTCCTTGATATAAGGTTGGATTCTTGACACACAGAGAACAAGCGGCCAAGTATTTTTCCATTAGAGAGCTTGAAGAGAGGGGCAACATCGACAAGATTCGACAACATTTTGAAACTGGGCCATCAGACTTGCTGAAGTGCAGGCTTTTTACCTTTAACGCCTTTTGATTATTTAATTTGAAGGCTAAAAGGCACTGTCCGGTACCTCGCCGTTTTTGTGTGACTAACTTGACTTGAAATAATACGCGCGGTTGCATTGCTTTTTTCGACGTCAGTATCAAAACACCAATGAGCGAACACGGATCAAATAATACTTGGAAATTTAACGTACACACAAACACACACTTGTAAACATAGGTGTTAAAGTAAACCTGACACTTAAACACTTTTACAACAAGCTCCCTGTGCGTCTGCGTGCCGTTTTTCGCACTATAGTGACTGAGAGAGGTTTGTTCCCTTGGAGACGCCGTAGCGGGCACGCGCGCAGTTTCCGCCCACTCCAACCCCAGCAGGAAGTGAGCGGAGTCCGGCGAAAGTGAGCGAACTATCAAAACAAACTACCAGCATCGCTTCAGCTCCAGCTTCACTGCATATAACCGACTCCCAGGGATCACCATGGACGGTGTACCGACTCCGCTGCGGTGTTTCAGTGAGTGCCACTCCGCGGAGATGTTCGTGGATGACGGGGTGGAGACGGTGACTTCAGTGGAGCAGGTGAGCTCCGTTAGCTAATGTGGCTAATGCTAACGCTGCGAGGATTGACTTTTCCACTCTGGATGGAAAAGTGTGACAGAGAATCAGCTGTCACACACTTATTTTTTCTTTTTATATTTTACCCATGACTTTATCCGTAGATTAGAAAAATGATCAATCGCAGTCATTTGCTCACCGAGCTTTAGCCAGCAACCGCGAGCTTTTAGGCAGCTAGCATTGTTCCTTAATGGGATTTACTTGAATTAGCTGTTGGTGCGGGTGGACCAGGGTGGGAGATCCTATAAACCAAGTTACACCAGGGCCAGGATCACTTATACCCATATATAATGATAATCGATGCTTCTTATTGGTAAAAAATAACTAATGTATTATCACATTAGGAAAAGATGTCAGGATTGATGTTATTTTAACTCTCGATCAAGCTGTAAATTATTTTCTCAAATAATTGATTAGTTGTGTTGTCGTTAAACTGACAAAAAACAATCATAATAAAAAAAACTGACTTGCCAAATCTGAAGAAGACGTGTTCAGATGTTTCATTTTGTCAAACAATCCAAAACTGAACGTGAATCTGGATACGAAGATATATGACAAAGAAAAAACACGTTTGAGAAGCTTAAACCAGCAAATATTTACCTGAAACTTAACTGAAGTGATCATACAGTTAACGATTAAATGGCATGTTCGTTTCAGTGGTGTAACAAATGGACAACTACAGGGATCACATGCACACAACGTCAGCAGAGATGCAGCAATAATAAGAGAACTAATGTACATGATGTGACCTTACAAAGTGATTGATTCAATCACATTCACACCATCGCAGTTACACTAAATAAGTTTGTCTTTGTGGCATTGATACATTAGTGATCGACCCACCTACTCTGAAATAGCAAATTCTGGATGCACATGTCCTGCTAGTCAGATAAGTAAGTGGAACTCAGAAGAGTCTGGCCTCTACAACAGGACAATGATCCAAAGCAGATCTTAAAATTCAACACGAATTACATAAAGAAATACAACCTTTTGAACATCCCACCCAGTCCATTGACCTGAACATCATTTAGATTCTGTCTGTAGAAACATGTTGATGTGGAAGAAGCAAATGTTTGCAATGCGCTCTGTCAGAATCAGCATATACAGGATGTTATTGTTTCTTTTTTATTTATATGGTACATTGCGTGTTAAACACTGAAGACATCAACGCAAATGTGCTGCGGTGTTTCCAACGGCTGATTTGCACCTGTGAGCTGATAAACATCTGTGGCACAGAGCAGCCGCCGAGAAGTTCAAAGTCGTTTAGAAACAGTGTCATCATTGTGTAGTTCAGCAGACAGCACTGACAGCTGTAAAATGTCATGCTCAGTACATATGTGGACGCTTATTTGACAACAACCAAATTAAAGAATTCACATCAAAACTGAACATTAGCCCAATGTATTATCAGACTTTTTAAAACTCTAAAAAAAATCAGAAACACTGTGCAGGTCATGAAAAGAGGCTCTTCCCCCATCCTCTTATATTCAGTATATATTCAAGTCCTTTCAGGTGCTTCAGGTTTCTGTGTTGTGGATCTTTTTTGGCAGCAAAAATGTCAAATAGCTCACCAGGTTCTTACTAAAATTAAAAAAAAAAACTAATGTGTTGCGCATGTTTTACTTCGCACAGTGACTATTGATAGAAAATGCTGCAGTGTCTCTATTTTTCAGTCAGTCTCAGTCTGCTCTGCTTTCAGCTCATAATAATGACTGGCTGATGAAAGGATGGTTTTATAACCATGATCTTCATAATGACTGTTTATACTCTCCTCTTTTCTGCCCTTTCTTTTTTCCATCAGAAAAAAGTGGAATGCAGCATTGAAGAAGTCATCAGTGTTTACAAGCAAATACACAGCTTACCACAGTGAGTATCCAGTGTCAACACACTGCTGCAGCTCATGAGCAGTTTGATCAAACAGATGCACAGAAGGTGACTGAGGTTGGAGAGTTTTGTCTTGAGTTTTTAATTGTCTGTACTTTTTTCCACTGTTCCCCCAGCATTTTCAGAAATGTATGCTTCATAATGTAACAATACTTCCAACTTGAAATGTGTCTTTGCTCTGTGATGTGGGAAATGAAGTTGCTTTGTGACTCTGTTAGGTTAGATATTACTGCAATAATAATGTGCTAAATTGGCCTGACCCTAATTCAGAGCATCATAAAATCCTTTATGTAGTGTGCCATATTAAATTAAGTATAGAAAAACATGTATTTTCAAACTCAGAAGGTAATAAATTAGTCAGATGTTGAAAAGCTATGAAGCATTTTTTCCAGGAGCACTGCTCACTGGCTGTGGCTGTCTTTTTTTTTCCCAATCACAAACACCTGCTGTTTTCCAGTAGACATGGCTGCATGGAGAAGTACGATGGTTGTTCTCTAAACGATGCGCTGATCAGCCCACGTACTTTGCTCCCGCGATCAGCTGTCATCAGTCCTCTTTTAATGGGGTGACTCATCTCATTTCTATGACAACTGCTTGGACCGGAAAGTCACTGGCACAGCAGCCAGTGTTTATTCAGTATATGGTATGATAAGGAAATTAAGGGTGTTAATCAGTAGAAGCCGTGTGTTTAGCTTTCAGCATTTGGATAAAAGATAAAATGAGAGGAGGTTTTTGAAGTTAATTACAGTCATGAAAAGTAGGCGTCTAGGCTTTGGGTATTTTCTGTTCTGTTCATAATTTCAGCAGTTTAATCAGAAACATACTGATGTGTTGTTTTATTTTCAGTTGCTGCTGATATGTTGTATTTTCCAGCCATATCAATAAAGTCAAATATGGATTTTTTGAATGTTGCAAAAACAAATTCTTGTGTAAAACAGTTAAGCTTTGCCGACCTAATGACCCCCCCCCCCCCTTGATTATTTGACAGTGGTGCTAAGTAAGAAAAACTATTTAGTGAAGCTGTTTTTGTAGCTTTTATATTAAATCTCTTGAAGTTCTTTAGGATACTATAGGCTGAAAACAAAGATCCATACAGAATTCACAAATACTTAAAGGCTGAGCACTTTTTTTTTTTAACTGCATTTCAATTTAAACAGCAACAGTCCACTTTAACACAGTGACATTTCAAACTCTACATGCCCACATACTGAGGACAGCAGCATTTTCTGTAAATTCTCTGCTGCTATTAATTAAAGAAAAATGTGAGAAGAACATTTCTGCCAATGGGGCCACAGCCAGGAGTTTAAAAATCCTGAGGTCAGAATTCAGACGTCGCCCACACTCCCATAAGAGATTTTTTTGTGTATAGATATATTTTATTGATTTTCCTACATTACAAGTTTTTATCCCACAGGAATAGGAGATACAAAATGCAAGTCACCTACTCATCCCCTAAATACAGAGGCACTATTCATCAGATATGTTGACAACTTGAAATCCACACGCCCATGCATACCACCCTCCCTCCCACCCATAAAATGCATCCAGGTATGGGAGGGAATTTGCTAAACGTCCTAATACTGACAGTAAAATGGATATGATGTGCAGGATTTATGGAGGTAGAAATGGTGAGGTATCAGTAGCACTTATTGGAGTATTTGCTCTCTTTTCTCTTTCAGATGTTTGTTCTGCTCAGCTCGAGACTGAGATTATAGGTTTAATTTACATGCACACTTGTCTGCAGCCCCGTCTAGCTCCAGCATTTAACCAGCCGAGTTGAATACTCATCTGAAGCGCATAACTGTGGTGGGCGGACCGCCTGTTAGCTGCTTAGCGTCGGTCCTGTGCCCCCCCCTCTGATTGTTGTTGTTTTGCAGAATTGCCGCTGTGAAACCTTGGGCAGTGATCTGTGACTAACCCTGTGTAGGTAGAGTGTAATTACCATCGTTGTAGCGAACATTGCGTGAAAAGGGCAGGCAGAGCATAGGACTGGGTGGGTGGTTGGGTGGTTGGTGAGGAAGAACAAGGGAGGGAGGTTGTGTCAGCTGCCTTTGACTCACAGACACACATGCACTCATCTGTATAAAGACATACAGATGCAGGTGAAAGCTGCACAAGCACGCTGACGTTAAAATCATGGAAGGGAGCATATGCTCACATGCCTACTGTCAATACCTACTTTTGTCATTTTGCTCAGGAATAAAAGGGAACTGAACCTTTGTTAAAATTGGCATTTCATACTTTTTGTTCACATACTATATCACTGCACATACAGTACATTCCTGTATGGTTACCAAGGGTATTGTAATGTGTACAGATTTAGTTTTCTTATACCTACACTATACTCTGCCTTAGAGAGTTTGTATCTGTATACAGCTTTAGAAGAGCTCCCCTAATTCTTATTTCCTTTGCTCTGTTTTGAGCCCTCTTGTATCTTTATCTTTTGCTGCAGTAACACCTGCCATCCCCCTGGGAATCAAAAAAATATTATTTTAATTCTGTGTTTATTTTTGTAGGGACAAGTGTATAACATGGACCAATGCCACGTATCACAGCATAAATATCCTAAGCTGTGCTTACTCCTACATCGGCAAATGCACAGAAGTCAACAATGAATACACACTAAGAACAATGATACAATATCTTGTCTTTTTTTCTTTTTTTTTTTGCTTCACCCAGCCTCCTTTTATGCTGATAATGAGGACAGTGCTGAATATTCTCCTGGTAATTGAAAGTGAATAAAAAAAATTGAGCATAAAATGAAAAGGAGATGCTAATTAGGTTTCTGCAGGGCTGGAATACCTTAAAAAAAAAACAACTAATGAAGTAAAATAAACTCTACAGTACTTCTGACTTTTAAATCAACATTTTTTTGTGTTTTGTAGAGGAAAAAAAAACATATACAGACACATTTTTACTTTAGGAAAATAAAAGATGAAAATAGAGCACCTCATGTAGTGAGATTATTTGAAACATAAAACCATTTTTCATTTTGTACTACCTGCAGCATTATGACTTCAGGGTACATGTGATATTCCAAATAGTAAAAACAAGTGTACAAGTGTGTCAACTGAGCTTACTATATTTGACACACAACTGCGGCTGAGAATATCATTTCTAGTAGAGGAGTGTTTCGAGCCTCGTCTTTCAGTTGTTTCTCAGATGTCCATGTTGACATTTTCTCTGGTACTCTACCTGCTACGTGTTTGTGATTGACCCCTCTCTCCTGTTTTTGTTCCTCAGGCCAACGTTGTTGCGGGAACAACACTACCAATATCTCAAGAAGGGCTTACGTCATTTATCAGACGCCTATGAGGTACGGTATCACACTTCTAACAAGCAACGTGGTGAAACATCTGTTGTGCGTTGAATAGCCCCTATGCCACATAACAGCAGAGTTCTCCTCTTCAAGCTAAGTTTTCTACCAGAGTTCACCCAGAGGTCGCATCAGTTCCAGTGTGTCAGTAATAACCAGCGCTGACCTGAAGGACAGTAACACTCACCGCCTCTGATTAGGTGCCTGATTGGTTCTCTCTGCTTTAAATAGAAGTACCATTGTGTTTCACTTTGCAAAAAATATGCTTGTTTGCTTTCGGGAAGGTCACATCTTTTTTCTCCTCTCTTGCCAGAAAAGAGAGAGAGAGAGAGAGAGAGGGAGGGAGGGAGAAAAGAATTTGTTGCTCTCCCCACCTCCACCTCAGTATCAGAGTGAACTGAGTGAAAGTCAGACTCACAGTGGAGTGTGTTGGTAGTGCTGTGGCAGTGTTACTGTGTTTATACGTCTCAGCTAAACATGGCAAAGAATTGGCAGTGGAAATTAGTAACTGAGTCATTATATTATGTAATTAAAACAGCACAAAAGACATGACATCAGTGTACTGTTTGTATCATAAACATTCAGCATATCATATATTTACTAGCTGTTTAAAACAAGTGATGTGACGTTTTTCCCTGTGCCTCAGCTCTCACCTTCCTCCTCGGCCTCTCCTCTATCTGATCTCTCTATCTCGTTTATTGCTATAATTGGTCATCTGATGCCCAGCTGATCATGTGATGTGTGTGCGTGTGCGTGTGTGCACGTGGTGCTATCTGTCTCTCTCTGCGAGTAGTGTCTGGATGCTAGCAGACCGTGGCTTTGCTTCTGGATTCTTCACAGTCTGGAGTTACTAGAGGAACCCATTCCCTCTGCTGTTGCCTCAGAGTGAGTCACAAACACACACACACACACACTCATATTCTACAACTAAACTGCTACCAAGGGGCAGAAATGAAGCCAAATAAAGCCTGTGCACTGCCAAATACTTTTTATTATTTATTACCATTGCATAGTTCTCATAATTACTAAATGCTGCAGAAAAATAAATACTCCTACAATGCAAAATTGTTGATAGATAACGAACAGCAGCAGCTACACCCAAACTGCAGGAGGAGAAGTTGTTGATGCAAAATGTGTGTTTTACATTATATATAATCCTAATGCCCATCTCTGACACCATTTTTTAAATTTGATTGTGGATCTATAAGAACACACCAATCCAAGAGAAAGGGCAGCAAACGTATACACTCCTGTGGAAGGGTTTAAAGTGAAGATATCTTCAAAAACAGTGCCATGAATAGTTTTATCAATCCATGAACCAAAATCAGATCAATAGTTGCTGTGACCAGACTGTGTCTTTCAAACAGCACCAATTCTCTTTGGTACAGGTAGGTTGATCCAAGCATCTTAAGAAAACTTGACACAGTTCTTATGTGGATCGAGGCTCAGCACAGTGTCTCCTGTCCTCATATATGTAATCCCACACTGACTCCATGAAGCGGAGATGCAGAGAGTTATTTATGACTCTGGCTGTATGTTTGGGCTGTTTGTCTTGCCACAGAATAAATTAGGGACCAATCAGACGTCTCGCTGATGGTGCTGCGTGATGGATAGGAATGTAAACGTCTAAAGAGCCTAAAACTTTTGCACTGTACTGTACAAGTGATATTTCCAGCATAAACCATTATATTTAAAGACAGACTTAAAACATGAAAGATACAAGCTCTGACTTGACCACTGAAAGTGCTGTCCCACAGTTCAGCACCAGTATTGAAAAAGAGCTTCTGGCTACATTACATACCTCAGGCACTATATTGTACGTTTACCCACACTGGCCAAAAATACTATTGCAGTGATGAAATCAGTATATGCCATGTACCATTACAAACAGAGGAGTCCTCCCATGTTCTAAAAATCCACTGTTAAATCATTTCTTCCCCCTGTAGTGTCAATAACTTATCTGCAACCATTCATCTTAATTTCCCTGTGTAATCAAACACCCACAGTAATTAATAGTCATGGTGTTGATGTAAGAAGCTGTGATACTGATGTATTTACTCAACTTAAATTGTGAGCAGTAATGAGCAGGTGTATTATTTAAGAGATGTTTATGCAGCCGTGACTTCAAATAGTGTTGCTGTTATGGCCACAGAGATGTCACTTGATTAAATTACTGCCAGTCGAAAGTAACACTTTGCAAAGCCTGTAGCGGGTAGCAATGCCAGGCTGCCAACCCACTCTCTCATTATGACTGTGAGGCGTGCCAACACACCGGCTGGCACTGCCCAGTGCCAATGTGACGCCCTCGTGCTCGCACATAAAAACACACAGGCCTCGTTCAAGGGTTTATAACAATGCAACCTACAAGAGATTTGCTTTCTCTGTCCCATGAAACGTACACTGTTCTCAGGTCATTATTGGCACCGGGGCTGGTTGGCCAAAGTTAATGTAGGTTTCCCCTTCCAACTCAGTTGGCTCGAGAAGCGCTTGCAGTTTTGTGATTTCTCTCCATGGCGGGGGATGAAGAGGACATTTGTAAGAGAAGCAGCTCGGTGCACAGAGGCTGGAAGAGAAAAGAAGCTGTGGTTGAGATGGCCTGTGCTCTGTGCCACGTCAGCTAGAGGGAACCAACCCAGTGCTGCTGGTTTTATAGTCTGCTGTGGCTCTGCAGGCCAGAGATGCAGAGCTGGAGCCATGATGATCTGATGCACTGAGACAGTGTTGTTTGTGTGTGACGTGTAAGAAAAGTGGCTTGTCCAAGTAATGTTAATGAAAGAAATGTGTTTCATTGTGCATTTGTTTTTGAATTTTTTGGGTAAAGTTAATTGAAAACACGCTGCCTTTTTCAGACTCATCTGCCTTCTCGCACAGTTAGACACATTCACATGTCCTGTGCAACCTCTGCTACAAAGATCTCTACTATCTAGCAGCTGTCTTTCTGTTTGAAAAGTAGGGGAAGTTTAAATATTTTCTTCTTTTTTTTTAATAAGTATAGTCAGCCTGCACAGGTTTTCCAAAACTGGTAACCTAACATAGTGCATATAGTCAACTGTATGTATGAGATGCAAACTGTAGGTTTGTAGATTCCTCTGCTGTTGTTGATAGTTGGCCATATTTTCCAGATGAGGCTGTCCTCATCACAGCTGCCTTACTTGTTTAAAATTTATTTTTTACCTTTATCTAAAATACATTTTGAGACAGCTGTCCTGTATTTTATGTAATTATCTGAGATTTTTAAAATAGTATTGTTATGCAGACCAAGCTAAATCCTGAGCACCAACTGTCTTGTTGGATAATTAAAGTTTATCCCACAGACTTTTTCCAGACAGACAGACACTAGTTTGTGTTTTGTGATAGACACACTCATTTGTGAGCACCAGGATTTCTAACATACACAAGCTCACTTGTGTTTGAGGAAAAACTCTATACTCAGGTTTTCATACCCATGAGGTTTGCATCTTAAACCCATACATCTCCATTGGTTAGGGTTAGAAAGCCATTGTTGAATATCTACTTTTTGTTGTCTGATATTTTAATATTGATATAGTGACATTTTGAAAAGACTTCTGCTCTTGTCTCTCCAGTGTGTGTCAGTTCCTGGCTCGTTGTCAGAGCCCAACAGGAGGTTTTCGCTGGGGGACCAGGACAACATGCCCACCTAGCACCCACCTATGCTGCTGTCAACGCCCTCTGTATCATAGGCACAGAAGAGGCCTATAATGTTATAGACAGGTACAGTCCTGGCCTCACATAAAAAACACATAGAAAAGCAGACTGGAAACAGAATTACTGATTGAGTTGTTATTATACTAGTTGTTTATACTATTTTTTGTCATTTCTATGATGCATGTGATATTTTATGTTCAAATGAATCCTCAAGTCAAGTAACACATTTTGATTACAACAGAAAAAAGCACAGAAAATAGACTTCTGTCTATAAAAAGCTGAATTCAGCACATTTAGAAGAGGACACATGGTGGATTTATAATGTCAAACATCTCAGCGGTTTTGATGTAAAGCATGAGTTTTGTTGTCAGCAATACTTTGGCACTGCAAATCTGGAGAGTATCTGATATACTAAGACTCTTCAGATGCCAAGATTAGCAATTTGTCACAGTGACTTCATGGAAGAGATATAACTCAGAGTTGCACAATGTACTATAAATAGTGGGATATACACAACACTCTATGTATCAAATTGCCTTAAGGGTCAGTCACACTGTTTTTGTACTGAAAAACAAGGGCTTTTTCATTTACAGTCCAGACCATAAGTATTTGAACAGTTCAACATTTTTCTGTTCTTCTGACTCTCTGCTTCAGTACATTGACTCTCAAATGAAATAATTAATACTACATTAAAGTGCCATGTCTCAGCTTTGAGCAGGTTTACATCAGTCAGAGACAGAAGTGTGTGGGAGGTCCTTTTATCACATGACACTTTAATATATTATTTGTTATTTTATTTCAAACTGAATGTGCTGAATCTCAGAGTCTTGAGAACACACATACTTATGATCTGGACTGTGCATTGTATGAATTTGATGTCCCAAAGTGTCATTAAAACCATAGCGACATTTCAGAGCTTTTAATTGGTGGCTCTATAATTATGTTTGACATTCATTTATTAATTGATGCTTTTAAACCCTCTTTAGTGAAATTCCATTTTTCCGCAGCACTACATTATAATAACTATGACGTTGTTACAGTTGTAGGAGAACATTAGAGAAATCTCTTTAAGATGTTATTTACCCAGAGGCTAATTAAACCCATTTGCATCACAGAGGCGGTGTTTACATGACTTTTTACTCTCAGCGTTTATATCAGCCAAACTGACAGGGTGAAGCCACTAATGTTTCCAGCCGTGATTCCTGTTTCATTGGCGTGAAGCAGCTTTAAACTGGCAGGTGTTGACTTTGCATTAGGGCTTTATTAAATTTGCAGTACTTACACTGTTCCACTTGCCTCCCACCTCCTCCCTTCTGTTCTCTCCCTGCTTTATCTCTTTCCCTCTATCCATACCGCCATTTCTTCACATATCTCCTCCTTTTTTTTCTAATCAACCTCTCTCTCTCTCTCTTTTTTTCCTAATCACCCTTTCTCTCTCTCTCTCTCTCTCTCTCTCTCTCTCTCTCTCTCCTCCTTTACTGACTTTCTCCAGGGAGAAGCTGTTAGATTTCCTATGGTCAGTGAAGCAGCCAGACGGCTCGTTTGTGATGCATGTTGGAGGCGAGGTGGATGTCAGGTGAGAGCCCAGAAGATAATGTTACATCCTCCACCCTCTAGCCTCTTTCCTCTATTTTCACATCTTTACCCAATTTGAGCATTTGCTTTGTTGGCGTGGCACAGAAAGATCAGATAGGATGAAAAACACAGAATTAAGACATTATTTATTTAAAAAAACCAAACATTTTGTGTCCACAGTCTTATTCAGTATTTTGCATTGTTGTACAAAAGTCCAAATATTTTACAGCTAAATTTCTTCTTGTCATCAAATAAGTAGAACGTTTTTGAAAAAGAACGTCCTTTCTTTCAGTTTCCCTCTGCATGTTTTATGCTCTTTTGTTCTTCTTGGTGTTGATAGAAAAGAGGAGAAATACCCACATCTCTCATGCATAAGAGTGGATTTATGTTATTTGAGTTACTCTCTGTGAGTGTGTGTGTGTGTGTGTGTTGCCTTTTCTCACTTTGAATCTCCTATGTGGGGCAGTGGGTTTTTTAATAAGCAGCTTTGAGGTATCGTCTTCTGTTCCAACAAAGAACCTCAGAAGTCAGAGTTACTTTTTCAGTCTCACAGGAGTCCGTTATCTGTTGCCAACCAATTAATGTTCCGCTGTCATTATGTATTATTCAGCTCTTTGCTTATCAGTCGTGCCCCTATAAAAACCACAAACCTCCAAAATGTCAACTTTTTACAAACTAGAAAATGCAGCCATGTTTTCACTTGAATTTGTGAGCTAATCCAGTGGGTTTTAAAATGGGTCTGTTTGCCGGAGAAGCTGGAGAATCTCAACTCTTAAAAGAGTGTTTTATTGTGTATTTTTAATATATGTACCTAAGACTACCCTGGAAACATCTTATTCCTTTGTGCCACAGACCTACATAGTTGTCCAAAAGCTATTAAAAACATGTCATGTTTCTTCATAATGATGAACACTGTAGTTCATTGCCACTCAGTCCCACATACTCCATCCTGCTGCTGCAAATACTCAGTAGACCTCTAAATGTGTATTCATCCACAGCTGAAAATAGTACCCAGCAAAATGTTTGCTAAACCCAACCATTTTAGGAAGTTACTGAGCTTTTTAAAAATAAATAAATAAAAAAAAAAAATATTGAATCTATTTATATGTGACCTGTTTTTTAAAGATTTATGTTCTCTCTGAAGAAGAATAAAGGCTGGGACGTCTGTGTGCCTGTATTATCTCTTCATGAGATTTGCTGACAATAAAAACACACAACACCAACCTTATCTTCCATCTCAGAGATGATTAATTATTTTTAGACATACATATACTTTCGATATATGCTCTGTACAAACCATAGGTGGCGACTCAGAAGCAGTGCTGCCATTCTCTAAAGGAGTATGCATGTTTAAATATTTTTGCTGTCACCCTCAAATTCAATTCCAAGTACGTACAAGGTGAGACTGACTTGACAATAAAACAGGTGGACACAAAATGGATGTTTATACTTGTTTTGCTGGCAGTCTAAAAATACAATGCTTTGGGAGATAACATGTAAGTGTAGGAAAAGCAAACTTCCTGCTCAGCCACGTCTCTCTTTGTTGATGTGTATCAACGTGTCCCTGTTTTGTCCTCTCATAGGAGCGCATATTGTGCAGCCTCTGTAGCATCGCTCACAAACATCCTCACGCCTAAACTGTTTGAGGACACGACCAACTGGATCCTCAGGTACAGCAAACCACCACCACAGCAGTGTATTGTTGACCTGTTTAGTTCCACTGTTTCTCCATAATCAAGGGGGTGTTTTATTTCCCCTTTCATCCAGGTGTCAGAACTGGGAGGGCGGTCTAAGTGGAGTGCCAGGTTTGGAGGCCCACGGCGGCTACACTTTCTGTGGCACGGCCGCCCTCGTCATCCTGGGCAAAGAACATATGCTGGATCTCAAAGCCTTGCTGGTGAGCAGAGCAACCCCATATGACATTCCTTTTTTTAAGGGTATTTTTATTTATTTATTTTTTTTATAGATTTTAAGGTTAACACCTCATGCTCAGAGTCACCTCAGGCACTGTTTGGCCTGAGTCCTGAAAAGATGCTATCCGTGTCAGTCACAAAAGAGCCTTTGTGCTGAAGTAATATCCTTGTTATAGGCTGCTGTGAGGGAGCAAGCAGACCCACACAGATGTGATGGAAATAAGAATACAGCGTTATGACCTGAAGCGAGATTCCATTTAGTAAAACGACTGATAACGCCTGGCTCGTCCTGCACCTGAGATGAGTTTCCTCGGATGTACATTCAGTAACATTCTCTGTCTCGTACAGCCTTTAAGAGGCAGTACCTCTACGAGATTTCATTTTAGTCGTGTATGTGTGTAGCCACCCAGCTCTTCATTGGCATATTAAGAGGACAAAGTTTCCATCAGCTTTTCCTCAGTGACTCGTGTTGCGACTATCAGGATTTAGAGTTTATCCCCAGAGGGAAATCCTCTTGTCATTTGTCTACTTCCAGAGAAGTTAGAGATCAGAACAGCAGCCCCGGGGGCTTTAGTATGGACAGAGCTTTGCTTAGAGACTCTGCAGCAGGGCAGATGCTCAATGACACAAAGCTTAAGGTCATCTGAAAAAGAGAGAGGGATGGTGTGTCACCAGGAGGCCAGCCTGCAGCATTTTTGCACTTCTCTTATTGAAAGGAGAAACACAGCTCCCGTTCAGAGACAGTTTATCAGTGTTTTCAGTGATTGGTTTTGGAAAAATAACGATTTAAAATTCAGTTTCTACAGAACTCCCGCACCAACTGCCGTCCATACTTTGACACGTATTCAAATTCAGTGTGGTAATAAAGTTAAATTTGCATGTGACGGCCCAGAAAACCTGTTCCCCACATGTTAGCAGGCTGCTAAAACATCCCTCCTTCCTTAAACAGCCTCTCAGCTCTGTAGTAAAACTCAACTCAACGCCCAGACAGTGTCACAGGTTAACAGGATCACGCACTCTGAGGTGTCCTGTGTCGCCTGTCTGTCCCCCCTTGAGACCCCCCGGCGTATGGATTTCTGTCACAGTGGTTTAACCCGAGCGTCAGTGAAGCTGGAGGTGCCAGGCGGGAGCAGAGATGGGTTTGTCGGTGGTGCGGCAAAGGTTGCAAGTCGACACCAGGTCGAGAATATCTACAGCAGCATGACTCACCTGCTTCATCTCCTCTGCACAGCACCCTGTCCCTGGTTCACAGCAGAGACAGCAAGATAAAGGCTGTTATGCTCAGGAGCGCTGCAATGATTTATTAGTGTGAAAATTAATGGATGAATTAATGTTCATCAAGCAGAAAACATTTTTAAAAATGAACATTTCAGCCTCTCAAATGTGAGGATTTGCTGATTTTCTCTGTATTATAGGTGATGAATAATTTTATTCATTTATTCATTCATTAATCATAATTTGCAGCCCTGATGTTCAAAATATGGTTATTGCAAAATTTATTCACATTAATCTGATCAATAGATGTGTCTGAAAACATCAGGAAACATCTGATTTATAGCACCACAATGATAATGAGTTTTTCAAGGTTCTGAGCTCCCAGCTTTTTTTTTTTGAGAGACTTTTTATTTCCTTAAAATTATGCAGTGTTGGAGTGGGTACTAACAGAAAATGTCTTTCATGAAGTTTCTTTTTATGTGGTGATGTAGGATGAGTCACTGCACAAAAACAGTCCCAGTTTCGTCTCTGAGAGAATGAATTAATCATTAACATCCAGAAGAGATTCACGTCGTAGATTCATGTAGCTGCGTCATTTGACTATGAGAAATTGCACCGGAGCTGCTGAGGACAGCGTCACACATTACCTGTCAAGTAAAGAGGAAGGGAAGCAATATGTTCCCACAGAGCAGCCTGGACAAAGAATGACCAGTCTGTCTATTCTAGTCAATGCGTGAAGCATTTACGATGTAGATGACTGATCAAAGACCCGATGTCCACATTGAGTTATTCGTGTGTTTGCAGTATGTGTGAAGGCCAGCATGAACCACAAAGCATAGACCATGATGCATATTTATAAAGTGCGTTTCCTTTGTCCTTCATTTGAGTGTATGTATATCTACTCTGTGGGAACTGGTGCTTGTAAGAGGGGGTACAAGCTGCTGTGGCTCAGTTTCAGCAAGGCTCAGTATCCTCAACCGCCTCCTCCTCTGTGTTAAACTTTTCTTTATTTACTAAAAATGTTGCATCTTCTTTTTTCTTTCTTTCTTTCTTTTTTTTTAGCCGCAAACTAACGTTAATAAGCTAAACATCATCCTGCCTCTTCCGCAGACAAGACTAGACCCCAGCTGGTATTAAACCCAGTGTCCCATAATTACTCAATCCAAGCTGAGCAGACTGGATGTGCACCAATTAGTGGTTTCCATGGCAACGAAACGGCAAATTCCTTCCCATTTAAAAAGAATAATTAAAAAAAAAATCAAGACACAGCTCTTCCTTCATCCCTTCTTCCACATCTCCACCTCTCGTCCTGTGTGATCCTGTGGGGTTTTTCTGTCACTGGTTTTCAGGGTAGATGAGAGATCAGAGTTAAACATCCTCATGTTTTTGTTTTTGTTTTTTAAATCATCTTAAATGTGTGTTTGTCGTGCGTCTTCCCCCAGCGGTGGGTGGTCAGCAGACAGATGCGATTCGAGGGAGGCTTCCAGGGCCGCTGTAATAAACTGGTGGACGGCTGCTACTCTTTCTGGCAGGCTGGACTCCTGCCTCTACTCCACAGAGCCTTATTCAAAGAAGGTACTGTATCTGTGGTCACGTCACTGAGGTTAGACGTGATGCGGATTAGGTCTGTTTTTTTTTTTAATGCTGTTATAAAATACCCAGAGGCTTCATAATTTTCCAAATCATTACCCTCAAGGGTCAAATTGATATCAGTTGAATTTTCAGTGAAAACAGCTTCACCAGGCCTGAGAATCTAGTACTGTAATTGAAATCAGAATACTGTTGAATATGAACAGTTCATCCTGGTTTCTTACGCACCTGCAGTCACATGATCAGAAACCTGGATACTGTTATGATCATGCGTACAGGGATATGAGTAACCAGATTTCTCATGTTCCATGTAAACGTCATGTCCCAAATCAGCTCAAAACCAGGATAAGACTCATATCCTGTATACTAATGTAAACTCACTCAGTGTCTGTGGTCAGCTGCCTTGTTGTAAGGAGGAATTGGTTTGAGCTCCAGTTGTTTTTTTTAGTGGAATTTTTCCTGTGCTGGTTTGCATGTCACAGTGTTACACTGAATACTAATGCGATACGCTCTGGGCATTAAACTCTGACATTGTTAAAGCTGCAGAGAATGAATATGGGCTCATCATTTTTTTCAGTTTCTTTACCAGAAATGCCCTTTTTTTTAGCTTTAAACTGATTTTCACTCACATTCTACATCCCCATACCCCCATTTACAGAAAATATCTGTCTATCTATGTATATTTAGCACAGCTCATAAAATGCATCATGTAACAGAAAGACAAGAGATAAGTAACTGAAGTACAGAATGTTTGCGCTTGATCCAAAATCATTTAATCTTAACATACTGAGCCCAAAATGTCCTGACTTATGTTTCTGTGTATGTCGTCGCCATGAGTTCTGTGTTTGACTGAGCTACGTTTTTGTGTGCAGGAGAGTCAGAGCTGAGTCGGCAGCGGTGGATGTTTGAGCAGCAGGCCTTGCAGGAGTACATCCTCCTCTGCTGTCAGAACCCAACAGGGGGCCTTCTGGATAAGCCTGGCAAGTCAGTACCACACCATCTGGACACACACACACACACACACACACACACACACACTACGACAACATAAAGACTGGCAGCAGCAGCACACGCTCTCTACACTGTTAAACACGATTCACGTGGTTTTATTCAGGCATGTCATTTATACGTCACAGACCTGTGTTGTGTCTTCTTGTGTGTCCAGATCCAGAGACTTTTACCACACGTGTTACTGCCTGAGCGGCCTCTCCATAGCACAGCACTTTGGAAACATGGACCTCCATCATGAGATGATCCTCGGCAGGGAGGAGAACAGACTGGTGAGGAGTAGATAAATGAATTTACTATCAGAAACAAAAAGAGTCCAGACAGTACACAGGCTCAGCAATGTTACATGAATATTTGTGTATAGTTTGGTCCAATATGCAACATTAATTACAGAACATATGCAGATAAAGGTAAATAAAAAACCTTTGGAGACTTGGTGTAGCAGACTTTTATTATACAGCGATTTTGGGTGTCACAGCTGACTCAGGTGGAGGGCCTGTCTTGTTGCTATACTGAGTAGTGTATTGGTTCATGTGAATACAAAGATCAGATTTTTTCATTTATTAAATTAACTGTGGGGTAAATTTGTTCTTTATTTTTGCTCTTCAGACGTCTTGTATTTTCAGTTTCATGGTCAGAGAGGATCATTTTCTGATCCGGCTTCATTTTGATAGAAGTCTAAAACAAGACGCACGGACAGATGTTTGATGTTGGGTTGAGTTGAGAAGTCAAGCAGTAAGATAAATGACGTGTGGTTACGCTTGAAGATGTGAACGGCAACAGCAGTAGTGTTGGTTTTATTTTCCTGTTTCCTGTTGTATTACTGGTACTGACAGTTGGTTGCAGTAAGCCTGTTCCCCTATGCATGCACATTAAATCAGCTCTCAGCAGCCACATTGATGAAGTGAATATCAGAAAACATGTACAATTTAAACAATTCATTATATGAGCCCTGCGGCAAGTAGCATCCTCTGTTCTTGAGAAAGGTGTTGATTCAACTCTGGAAGTTTTTGAGCTTGTATTTCACAGAGGTGGTGTTGCATTAGATGGTATTGTAATGTCTCATCCGCCTCCACAAACTATCAACGAAAAGGTGTTACAGAGGTAGTGTTGTTTTACATATGTTCTTGATTTTCTGTCCACTCAGTTTTTTGTCTAAAATATTATTTCTGAGACATGTTGTCTGCCTCCATACATGCAGACAGGAGATAAGAAGAGTTGGATATTTTCGTTTTTATTCCAGTTCAAACTAGTTTAAAAATATTTTTTAGATTATTGAGTTTTACTTACAACTGCATACAGTGACTCTCCAGTTTCATTCTCAGAAATCAATGAAGTGTCCACAGAGAGTGGAGGGAGTATTAACAGTACTGTCATTGTTCAGACATATTGTATAATAGTTAAACCATAATTACACTCACACCAAATTAGATTCAGTGTTTGGGACAGTTGAGTAACATATGACGTGCTTAAAAAGAAAGAAAATAGGTCAAAAAAATAAGAGAAAATTGATGCTTTAAAAAACATGTGTTGTAATAAATGCCTTGTTTTCCTCTTCTTCTCCCCTGTAGGCTCCAACTCATCCAGTTTACAACATTTGTCCAGAGAAGGTGGCTCTGGCCCTGCAGCACTTTCACCGGCTTCCCGTCCCTGAGGACAACAGGCAGCCAGGAGCCACCGCTGACAACAGACCGTCGGACCCCGCCGCCGCGGCTGCCCCTGGATCAGCCGAACATCAGTCCTAGTTAGTCCTCCTCAGCGGAGACGTCACACTTTGTGAACCAGTCAGCTCTGGGGAAAGGACTCGAACCAGCAAAAAAAAACAAAAAAAAACAGAAGCCAGGTCTGACATGGACGAGCCCGAGAACCAGCAGGATGGTAGACCCCCTGTAGAAACAAGGGCTGGAGTTTAGGGTGGAGTTTGCCCAGATTAAGGCTCAACAGTTGTATGTGCGGGCAGCTTTGCATACAGTTGGGTTTTTGCTTGCAATGCCTATTGTTTTCATTCTCTGAAATAAAAGTGAAACTTTATAAGGTTTCAGTATGACCAACGTTAATAAAACTTTATATAGCGCTTTTCATAATGGTGTTATAAAATGCTTTATGACTTCTAAATATGTTGGTAAAATATTTCAAACACATTATAACTTAAATACAGGCAAACAAAACAGGTCAAATAAACAAGCATCAGTAACATCTGCACAGTATCAGCACAGTGTTCAGTTTACAGTCATAGAGGACAAAAAAAAAAATCAACAAATCCTGTCCTAATCCAGTTCTTTGCTCCTGACCACATAGCTTAAAAACCTACTCTAGTGTAAGGGGAGAATTGTTACATAATAGGACATAAAAGTGCATTTATGCCCTCAGTCTTACTGCAGACACCTGCCAGCAACACTACAAACCAGAAAAACCTGAAAAAAGTCATGTTTGACTACTCTACACCAGCACATCCAGTCCTGGAAACCTTTCTTGCTGCAGCTGTGTCAACATTAAAGAGGGAGACTCATCATTAAATTCACTGTAACCTATTCTTCTTTTTAAACATACTTCAGGAAATGTGCTTATCATTTTAGCAGCTAAAAAAAACCACAAAGAGCATGTTAAAGGATAAAATAGTTTATTTTATAGTCTCATAGTAAAGGTAGGCCTCAACTTGCAAGACAATTGTTGGCAGTATGTACAACATACTTGTAATTTCCATGGAATGGAATCGGACAAAGACCTATTACACTAATTATATCCTCCTAAATGGAAATAAAATGGAAACAATATACATACACACACGTTTCCTAGACACGCAAAATGCTTCCTTTTTTCCTTTGGGGGGCGGGGGTTCAGCAACATTGATTTTTACTGTGTAAAGCACAAACACATTGACAGGGACTTATTTCATTTCCTTGTACTGCAAAAGACAGGAGCTACCTTTTTGACATTCAATACCTATTTCATACCCTTAAGGAAAACTACGAGTGACAAATTGGCATTTTCCCATGACTTGTGAGATTACTACAAAAATGCATAACATATTTTTGAACTTGAAAACATCCAATTATGCTCTTTTTTTTTTAATAATATAAAAAACGAGATGCCTAACGTATTCAGCCACCTAAAGTCATTCACTACTTCAAGCTAAAGGACAAAATACGATACAAGTTTAGGAATATTCTCCTTCAAAACATCAATTTCAACAAAGGAGTCATCTTTCTTTTTTCTTTTTTTTAATCTTGTGTTAACAAACGTGTCAGGCAGAAAACATCTGCAATCCAGTGGGCCTGAGGTGGGTATCACTTTAACATTTGCTTCAAAGCGTCTTCACATTCTTAAGTGGAAAAAGTAAGATACAAATGTTTTTTTTTAATATTTTTTAAAAAGGTAAACTCTTGTCCAGGACCATTTATCTAGGTGTGTGTGTGTGTAAATTCATACAGGTTTTTATCAAGAATAACAAAATAAACAAAACAAAAGAACAAAAAATATATAATATAGCAGTGCTTGGAGGAGTACGCTTGGCGCACCCTCCCAATCCCCCCAAAACAACCCGGGCAGGAGGAGGGGCTTTGTTGAGGGTACAAAAAAAGCATCAAGTCCTTAAGTAGCCAAGCTGCCTCTTTTTGGGTTTTGGATTGTTGACGTTGCTGGGGGGGGGGATACCAATGACACAGAACCAGAGAAAAGAGAGAGAGAGGGATCGGGGAACGGGGGGGAAAAAACCTGAAGCTCTCTAGATGTACTGAAGCGGTCGTCTTCCACCCTGCTGACTTCCTCCCTCCTGTCTGTGGAGATCGGGTGGAGAGAGACGATTGTGATGGCGGTGTGAGGTGGCTTTGAGGGGGTCATGAGTCTCCAGTGCGAGCCCACCCAGAGATGGAGGAGAGAGAATGAGGACGACGGCGAGGGAGGCCGGCGGTGGGTGTTGTTGGCATGAGGGGGGAGGGTTCGATGAGCCTCGAGAGCTTTGAAGGCTGCATGTTTCCTCTCACCCTCCCTTGTGCTCCGCCACCTCGACCTTGGCCAGGTTTGTAGCTGCTCGGCTCTCTAGCTGGCCTCCACGCGCAGCTTCTTCCTGTTTGGCGGCTCCTCGGCCTCTGACTCAGAGCTGGAGTCAGAGCCTCCGTCAAACGCCGACACCGCGCTGCCTTTGGGGTTGGTGTACAGGCTGCTGTCGGAGGATGAGTAGCTGGCCTGGAGCTGGGCGGAGCCCTTCACCTTCTCCAGAGCGCGGACTGAGTGAACAGACACAGGAAACATGAATGGAGGAAGAGACACAACAGGATTTCAAAATGATACAGTCAGAGAAAAAAAGTAGGACAGGGACACATTACATGACAGTTGTTACAGAGCCATGTCAAACCAGACCAATTACAAACAGTCCTGACAGTGCTGACCTTTGAAGAAATGCAGATAACCAGAGAATTCAAAATGGATGGAGCCATGATATTAGCTGTGTCACACCATCCACTTCTATACAACCCTGCTCAGCTGGGTGGGAAGCAACACCAGTAAAGATTTCTTCTCCTCACCCACATATAACAACGCTTGTTTTCCTCACAAAGAAGGTTTACATCAAAAGATTAAACTTTAAACTTGATAAATCTTGGTCTTAGTATTTTTTAATTGCACTCCAGGGCCATGAAATAAATATTTTCCTACCAACATTTGCACTGAAGAAAACATGTCTGCCACATGTTTCTGTGGCTGAAATTAATTATTAAAACATTTAACGGTGGAAAAAAGAAGCAAGTGAAAATCTGTTTATCTGCCAAATAGCCTGTTTCAGTAGTACATATCAATTTGGACAGAAAACTTCAGGAACTTGTTTTAATCTTTTAGAGTTACTGACAAAAGAAACTGAACAACAGAGGCGAGTGCTGCAGAGACTAACTGGCAGTGGGGGCGGGCCATCAACTCTTATCTGTTGTTTGATTGGGACAATGTGTTCTCAGATCATTCATCCGCGTTCTCCTCTACCTATCTATCTACAACATGCAATCAAAACAAACATGATGGTGGAGCACTTTTCTCACCCTCTCCTCTTTCACTCAATGCTCATTAGCTGCTGCAGGTCAATTTTGATTTGCTGAAGAGAGGAAAATGAATTCTGCCTCAAACTAGCAGTTTCTGATTTTGAATTTAAATTCTCAGAACAAAATACTCATGTAAAGTATCCCCCTGTCTGAGGGAGAAGGGCAGCAGTGTTGTTACCTTGCTGCTCCAGCAGTGCGTTCTGCCTCTTCAGGTCGTCGATGTCCTGCTGGTGCGTGTGATTTTTTCGCCTCATGTACTGGATGTACTCTGTGGCTTTGTCTAGGATTTGAGCTCGAGACGCCTGTTTGGTAGACTGCTGTTAGTGACACATGCAAAAATTGAAGCAATGACGCAAGTATACAGAGTCCTTATCACATTTCTAACACAAAAAAAAATTCATGCTCATGTCATTATGCTACACAGACTGACACACTGCAGCCTCAAATGACTGCAGGAGACTACAAGGAAATCTAGGACAACGCTGCGTTTCTACACAGCTTGCCTCCTCTTAACCTCCCAAAATCCTCTAGCATTTCAGTCTGACATCCTTGGGCTAGGTCATAACCCTGACACAGTACTGTCAGAGTGCTTGCCTCGATTACAGCAAACAAGAGTACTGCTGCAGCCCTCGTCAGAGGACTGCAAATCAGCTCCATAATGTTCAAGGACACACACACATTATTTTCGTGATTGACACAGCTTTGCTATTATGTGTCTTTAGTGTCAATAATCTATTTGACATGGCCAATCACTGTCTTACAATCAAGCAGATAAATTAGCAGAAAGTTTTGCACACACTAGGGCTGGGTAATTTTTCAATACTAGTACCAATACTTACCAAATTTATGTACTGATTTCAAAACTGCTGTGTTTTATTGCAGAGGGGTCTCTGCCTCCAAAACAAAATTGCATAAACACAGTGCTATTTTACAAAACAAAACATTAACCTATGCAGAAAAATAGCAGTGGGCTATCACAATTTATCTGCCAACTATTCTCTTTGGTAACTGGTTTAGCCTTTAAGAGGGTCAGAAAGATAATGATTAGGTGTTTTGCCTAAACAACATCCAAAAATCCTGAAGCTATTCCATTTAATATAATAGAATACTAATAAAATCAGAACATATTTGCATTTGAGAGGTTGATCTTGCGAATTTATGTCATTTTCTCTTTAAATATTTAAACTCAAGTCAATCCTCAACCTTCATGCCAATTAATCCCCACTGACCGACTAGTTCTTTCAGCTTTAGTTATTTTATTTAATGAGTTTGACTATTCCTTAGATGAGGCAGGACCTATGTGGCTTACCATGTCTGCTAAATAATTTCCTTGTTGATACTTTACTTTGAGAAACAACTGTATTACTTTACATAACCCTACATTTAATTATCTAAACAAAAACTGGCAAAATTTAGATTCAAATCAGACACTAAGTAATCTAAGAAAAAATAAACTTGAGCATGAATCTGACCAGACATTAAATGGCAGGTCTTTTGGTACCTGACAGTCTTTGATTCTTGCACTTCAGTGTGTATTGAGTTTTCATACCCAGCCCTAATGTTCATTGCCTCTGCTTCCTCTCACAAGAAACAATTCAAAACAGAGCTATAACAGCAGTATGATCATGGGAGAGAGGCCGGGGGGGGTGGGTGGGGGAGTTCGAGGACTGAGGCAGCTGTAACCCAACACTTCATACAAATTGTCAGCAAACATCCATCACAGCATCTCATAGGCCCCCGCCCTTCACGCTGTGTGTGAGTCTTAAAACTGGTCTTTTAGGGGAAAATAAAACACTGTGTGCCCAGTTACTGAACCCACTCCAAATGCTCTCAATGTCATGGATGTCAAAACAGGAAGAGAGCAACAAAATTTCCTCATAATAACTTCCTGACGCTGGTCCAAGTATTTAGACTGCATCACTGTTTTGCTGCTGCCAATCTGCACTCTTCCACCATCTGCCCTCCTCCCAGTCCCTTCAACTATTTCCCTCCACTGACGCACATTAAGCAAATGAAGACATCTGCATCTCTGACTATTCACAAGAAATCATCAAAGCTACCTCATGGTAGAAATGCTCTCATTTCTTAACATTCATCACAGTAAATTTCACATTAAGCACATTATATATTATATATATAATATATATATTATTATACAACAAACACATGATAAAATACAAAGTACAAAATGATATTACATGACTGTGATCATTATAAAAGGACTTACACTTTGAGCTTTACCAACCTTTTCTCCCTGCAGGGCGGGCACCGAGTCCCGAAGGCTGTGAAAGCTGTCTTTGATGTGGTCCCTACGCTTGCGCTCCAGCGCATTGTGGTGTGCCCGTTTGTCTGCCTGCAATGAGAAGAGTCACAAGGCCTTCAGCCTGGCAGCAGAGCAGCGTGGGTAGAGGGGACGGTGGGCGTTCCAGCCGTCCGTGGTCAAACCTACACAAACCGCTCTGCTGCCAAGTCCCGCTCTGCCTTTAAAACAATGACAACACCGTCACTGTGCTTTTAATTCTATGTAGTAATTATCATTTAGACCAAAAATATATACATTCAAATTTATTTCTATCTATTTCTATAGGTGAACAACGGCGACTCGTTAGCATCTGATTTTTAGTAAGAGACAAGATGACATTAACCAGCTAAAGATTATTTTCATCATCGACTAATCTGCCAATCTTTTCCAATTAATTTCTTTATCTATAATAAAATACTGAAAAATTCCCATCACAACTTCCTACAGCTCAATGTGACAACTTCCAACTTGTCCAAAAAACACCTTAAAAAGCAAAGATTTTCAGTTTGCAAGCATGTACAGAGAAATGCAAATCCTGATGAAAAAAATACTAATTAATTTCCTGTCAATCAATGAATCAACTGATTATTCCAGCTACACATGACATACTGCTTATAAGCTTATGCTTATTGTTATTATTCGTGGTTGCAGAGCATCACAGCAGCTGCAATATCAACTAAACCTCAACAAAAGAAATGTAACTAATGTGCATTAAAAGCTGTTAAGATAAATCCTGTGTTTGTTGAAGTAGACATCAGGTCTTAACATATTATCATTGGTTCCTGTAGCAGTTAAAAACCAGTAACTGACATGCCAGAGCCCAGTTTGGATACAATTATTTGGCACAGACCCGATGAGGTCAGTGTGTCAACTCAAACAACCAAGATGGAACGAACTATCCCTACATATGAAAGTTATAAGACCAGGCAAATCCTTACATTTGTGAAGCTACAACTAGAAAATATTCTGTATATTTACTGAGGAAGCCAGAGAGCACTCAAAGCATGTATCTCTACCAAGACAGCACAATCAGGCTAAATGTAAATTATCACAGAAAACCTCAAAACCTCACATTTTTACAGTACAAATAGTGATAAGACAACCATGGAATAAAAATGAACTTTTTTCTCATTCAGGTTAAGTGCAATAGTTCATATTAGAAAATTATCTGTCAGTTCAGAGCCAGACTAAAAACTAATCATACATTCTTTGGCATAAATGTCTGAGGGATACCTGCTGAGACTCAAAGAGAACTGAAAATTAACCACATTGCTGGACATAAAGACAGATAATCAATAATCTCAAGTGACACTGATTAATTTTCTGCCAACTGACTGACTGTCACCACTACAGTCAACCACTGGATAGCCTCCAGGAGTCTCATGGTAAAAAGGTCAACAAACTGTAAGAAAAACTACTTTCACATTCAGTTCTCATCACTGGTAGCTTCTGCATTATGGTGCCATTTAACCGTGACCAGGTCAAAGTCAAGACACTCAGAAGAGATGAGAGGTGGGCGGGGGAGAGCAGCAGATCCTGACTGAGGATTATATCGACTGAATTAAACAGCATGATGACCAACAAACAGCCTTGTATTTATGAAAGTATTACGGGATATTTGCTTTTTGTAGCTTAAGATTCAGGGTTTATGAGCAGAAAAATGCGGCTCAATGATGTGTAGAAGTGTTGTTTTCTGTACTGAACATCTGTCTTCTCTAGTATGCCCTGTGCTTTCTACATTACAGAGCTCTAATCATATGATCTACCCCAACACAGGGCCAGATTCATGGTTAATTTCAGGCTGCTGCACTGAATCAAACTCCATACTTTCCACGTCCTCTGTAAAGTTATTAAAATAACTTAATCCTCATTTTCTATATCCACAATTGACATATAGAGGCTCATGCAACTGCATCCATCTAACAGGCTGCAAATTTCAACCACACATTTGCATTCTAATTAGACTGTAAAGGCATAAGATGGCTGCCATGATCACATGACCACAGCCAGGCAGGAGATCAGTTTGCTGCCTGTAGTTGGACCTGTTTTTAGGCCAAACCGTTGCAGCCTCCAATCACATCTGATTCTGGACTAATCCACGCAGTCGTTAGGCTGAGACATTAAGTCTGACGCCCAATCAGATCCAGTGCAGCTCGTCTGATCATCTCGCTTCATACACCTCCAACAATCCAAAGGCCTGATCTAAATATTAGCAACAAAACAGCAGGGTGATGCAAGCCGACACGACTTTGCTTCAAGCCGATGGGAGGCAAAAGCAGACGTCAGGTGACCTGGTATCATCTGACTCATTTTGTCCACAGATCAAAAACCAAACTAGCCACAAGTGAGACAGCACACAGGTTAAAACAAGCTTTCAATGTGTCATATGTTCGGTGGGAGGGACAACGTGTGAAGTGTGACTCAAATGCCACTCTTTATAATATCTAGAAGAAAAACATCCTGCTGTGATGACTGATTTAATGCAAGAAACAAAGAAGCAACCAAATCTTGGAATGTTAACTATCACCCAAGAAGTCACGCAAATGAAACTCAAACTGTAGTAATAACCACTGTTTACAATTCACTGCATGTTACCAACAATGCCTATGTTGTGATTAGCCTGGCTGGCATGGTGACAGCTGCTCTCGCAGCCTGTTGCACAAAAGCCACAAACCATCCAGGAGACACAAATCCACCAGGACCGACTGATGTATCACACAAACAGCCACAGAGAGGCGTGACTCCACTCCCTACATTAACCCTGGCATAAACAAAACATGTGACTGGTATTGAAGGCATGTGCAATTACAAGTCTGGCAGCCATTTTCATATGCACGGTCTCTGCGGACAGGGAAGATGTTAAGAAATGTACACATGGCTGATTTCCTCACCCAACAGGTGTGGAGAGACAATTACAGCCTTCAATACATTTCAGACTTTGTTTCTGTTGTGGAGTTAATCAATTTCATTAGATGCATTTACCATAAAACATCTGCATTTTCAAGGTGTGTGTACAAAAACTGGGAACACGCAGTACTCACAAAACAGAAGTGTATGAGCATCAGCTTAAAAGTAAGACGCATTTATTTTCATCATTAATCATTGAAAGTTAATTAAGATCCAAGGACAGACTCTCTGGAGCTGCTCCATATACAATTAATAGGAACTTATAGACATTAAGTGCCCTGGGTGATTTAAATAAACACTTGGCTTTTTGCTAATTTGCCATTTCCAACAATCTTGCTACACTCCAGTGAAAATAAGCTTGCTCTCGTTAACATTCTTCTACTTAGTGAAGTAATGTAATTACAGGGTCTGCTGCAGTTGAGGTGGGTCACCTCATCTGAAATAACCACCACCTCCAATAACGAATGTGAAGAATGTGTACATTCATGACATAAAATCATAAAATCAAACAGAGCTACGTATTTTTTGGGTGTGGCTGTTGCATCAGCCGTCATTTACGAACAAAACTGATGGCAAAAACTGTACTGTACTGGATACTTGACTTGAAGGTAGTGTTCAGACTGGTTTCCAGTGTCTACCATATTACTTTTTAGATTCTGATTCATCTTAATTATGCAATTGCAAGATCATTTAGATTTTTTGTTTTTTGTTCTTTCTACATATAACTTTTTAGCACAATATTAATATGTATCTGATATAGTGGATTTTCTGTAAAAATAAAAAAAAAATAAAAACTGAAAAACTGGTAAATAAACACACAATAATCATGTCAAAATCAAGTATTGCCATGAGGCTTTCCTTCTTATTGATTTACAACACTACCACCAATGTTCCAACACACCCTCAGAAATTGAACTCATAAATACAGCAGCATAAATGGTACAGCAAAATCATTGACTGGTCACTCAATGTTTTATCCTAATGCCCAACCCTACTTTCTAAAATTCTGTACATTTCCAAACTTACCCATTACTAGAAATGTAAGTATTTTACATAGATTCCAGACTGATGTAGCAAAACTGTACTGCTTGTGAATTGTATGAGCATCTCATTTATACTAAGAACAAACTGAATTATGTCGATATAAATCATGAGAGTCAATGACCTGTGATGGTTCACTGATATCAAACTGCCTTTATAAATACTGCATATTGTACTCAGACATGTGGTGGTGCCTTCCTAGTTAAATACTATCTGAGTTGTTACGCACATCAGGCACCACGAAAAACAGGTGTCCAATTACTAAGTCCACCCATAATCAGTTCATCATAAAACCGATACCTATTGCCACTGGCTGCCTAAGAGGGCATGCCAGCTGAGCTGCTCCCTCCATTCTATTCATACCTGACCATGACACATTACATAACTGCTCCAGGTGCTGAGTGGAAGAGCTGGTAGCTGCCGCTTCTCGGCCACTGATGGTCGTCTCACATTCTCTGCATGAAAGCCTACACTTCTGTCAGGCTGGTGGAGGACATGGAAAACCTTCTTGCACTAATAACGGTGGAAATACCAATAAACCAGATGCTCCCACAGGCCAATGAAACCACTGTTGCAAAAATAAAATATAAGGTGTAAAATAAGCAGCATGTCCTTTCCAACTGAGAAGCTATATTCAAAAAGAACTCAAACTCACTACTCACAAACTTTTAGCATTACTTAAACTACCAAGTCATTCCTTAGATAATTCTTCAAATAGTTAAAAAAAAAACATCTATAACAACTTCTCAGAGTACATGGCAACATATTCATACATCTTGTTTTGTCTGACTACATATTTACGATGATATAAAACAGAGAGAAGCAGCAAACTCTCACAGTTCAGAATCTAAACCTGTGGATTTTCACCTGCTTTGCTTAAAAAAACTAACCAGTGGTTATGAAAATGGTTGCAGATAAAGCGTTTTTGTCAAACAACTTATGGTTTTACTGCTATATTTAGGCCTAACATAACACAATGCATATTGTATGTTGAGTCCTTGGTGCTCAGTGCCAATTTCACTTTGAGACAAGACAGTCTCTTATCTCACCAACTCATACATATCTACAGACAACAGACCCACTATCTGTTTAGAAACCTATTCAATGTCTGGCATGCTGTACTCACCATCAGTGTCAAAAAAAACTAAAATATTTATTCCTTATTTGAATGAGAGGTGTGGAACTTAAAGGCCACGGTTTTTATTCTGACTTACATTATCAACAGTGTCTTAACAAGCTGTAGCCAGTGAAAGTTTAACCTGGCTGCTGCTGATTTCACCAGCTGTAATGACTACTGTTGGTAGTAAATTTACTCAGCTGAAGCTAATTAACGTTAATTCTGTGAGCTGCCAAAACCACATAAGAGAAATCTTGGCTGCTGCCTGGTTTATGGGCTCTCTGTAGTCTCTCTCTGTGGGCAAGGATGGTTTTGTGGAAAAAGAAACAGCACTCATCATTTTTGGTGCACAAATCGATAGGCTGTGACTTTTTGCTACTTTCTAAAAAACCAACAGTCTTTTTCTACATAAACAGTACGAGGTGAGCTAAGTAGTTGTTGAGTGTAAATGACAGCCAATGAACAGCTGGTAATATGCAGCTGTTTTTCATAAATTCAGTATTTGAGTGATGTCAAATACACGATTAATGTAATATATTAATTAATTGGGGCAAAAGTGGTGATTTTTTTCTATAGAAAACTACATGTGTTTACTCAGAAGTTGACGTTTCCACATTTAACTGGTCTGATTTTATTAAAACAAGTTTGTGACTATCATTGGTGTAATCTCCCTTAATGCAAACCACAAATAAAGGGCTGTAGTTTAATTTACAGAAAGTAAATGCAATTTAAAATACCAATATTAGCCATACTTTCATATGTGCAGATTTTAAAAGCCAAATTCATTCAGTATAAGACGTGCAGACATGGAGCAGCTGTCTGACTCTAAGGGGCACAAACAGCTCTCAGGACATACATATTTATGCTTATAGCTTCTGTGATCAAATTAAATGACGCTTCCTGAACTGAAATCAGGTTTGAGTCTCTCATGTGACCCTGGAATTAAGCTGAAGACTGCTTAGAAGCAAAAGGTCTGAGGTCTGTTGGAGGGCACCAGGATTAAAGCTATTTTTTATCTTCATATCACTAATGTAAATTCTACAACTCTACAATTTAACTCTAGTTCCCTAAACGTTTTTCTGACATTTAATTTCTGAACTGGCGGTAAAACGTCGAGTTGTGCAGGCTGTGCATTAACCAAGTCGTGCAGGGTGTTTTTCTCGCCGGTATGCGATGCAGCTATACGTCATTCATCTTAGGCTGCCAGCCCTTTAGTGGCCTGTAGAGAGAAGATGGCTCTAATCACTGGCTGCAACACAGGAAAACATCCCGCAGCACCCCTTCCTGACACGAACGCTTGTCCGAGATGCAGGCGCGGCCACCGCTCCTCTGAACACATGCAACAGCCTCTGTACCGTTTCCTCTGCATCCTCACTGTGGATTCGGTAACATAATGTAAACGGTCCCTCTTTTACTGAGATGACCTAGATGTGTAATTTGCAAATCATGAGCGGAATCCCCGCGGTGTGAAGTGCAACGCCGGGGGGGCGACGACTCGGGGCGACTAACCGGCTGCCACCTCGCACAAAAAAGGCTTTTTATTAATCGGGAAAATTAATAAACATGCAACAAATAAGCCTTTGTAGCGGGAATAAAGCTTTGGTCTAAATATAGATGTCGTGTCACCGTCTCCCTATGGCCGCGTACACACAGGATGGGGGATACCCTGCAATGCACTACTAACGTTGATGCCGAGGAACAATCGCTGCACGATTAGAAATGCATGAATAACTAATTCAATGCTGTAGAAAATGACGGAAAGTTGCCGTGCACTAAAATTAATTTGATATATAAATGTAGGCAGAAAGCAGGCACTTTCATTCTCTTTGAAGTAACATCAACCTCCACAGTGCATTCTTACCAATCTATTAAAATATACAAAAAATGATAAAAGCAGATTGTGATGGATAAATTAACTTTGTAAAAACAGTGAGACATTTTTTTCGACACTGGACAAATCCCCCCAGCATTACGCACCACAGAGTGATATCTCGGTGATTCTTCCTGCAAAGAAACAGAACAAAAAGTACAATTGTAGCCATAACTGTTCAGCAAATCTTACTGTTTCGCTGAGGTCACTAGAAAGTAAAATAATTTAGCTGATTAATAATACTCTGAAGCAAGAAAGGCTAGTATTTTTATTAATCAACTAGAATCCCAACAAAAATACAGAAGAGCAAAGCTAGCCAGCCTACGAGTAGCTAACGCTAGCTCAGCAGCTAGTTCAGCTAAATCGCCAGCTAGCAAAATAACATCCATAAAAAGCGAAAAGTGGCAATACTCACGTCACTGTCGACTTCGATATCATCGTTATCACTCATTCTTCGATAAAATAGTCTAGTTTAAAGGGACGGGAGGCTAAAAAAACAACATGAAGCGGTTTAGCACCGAGCGGCGCTCCAACAGTCAGACTGCTAACAGCTCACGTTCTGTTTGGACAGAACCGAGGTGGACTCTACGGTCTCCACGTGACTACACTCCACACAGAAGCCTACCGCTGCGCAGCACGCATGCGCCACATTGCTGGGGCATGTGGGAATTGTAGTTGCTAAGAAAGCTTTTCTGTGTGTTATTTAAGAAACATAACATTCGAAAGAATTTTAAATAAGACACAGACAAAAAGAGACATTTGCTAAGCGATGACTTGAGCAAACGTTAGCAAGTGGCTTTAATGTTGTTCAAACTGTAAGCAATTTGTATTTTTAAACTACAGCATCCATGAGCCGTTGAGCTCACTTGTGACGTCATAGCATCGTTTCTCATTCAGAAGCATCACGGGAATTGTAGTTTGAGTCGCTAGTTGTATGTCAGAGCAGCTAAATAGGGCCATGGCTGAGACACGTGGATTTTAAGAATACACTCAAGAAACACAAACTCAATACACACACTCAGGTCCAGTTACACCACCTCACAAATATGCACCAATCAGGAGATTCCCTACTCTAACCACGTTAAATGCAGCCCTATTTATTTGTTTTTATTTTGTTCTTCCCGTCTTTGTTGATTTTTTTTCTCTTATTCACGCATAGTCTGGAAAATATGACGGTACTGCTGTAATAGCAACTGTAGAGCTGAAATGAGTCAGTAAATCAACTGATCAGAAAATTTATCTGCCTCTCATGATTAATACCTAATTGATTAGTCATTTTAAAGCTAAAATAGCAAGAAAATGTGAATATTTTGAGATTTTCTTAGTCTTTGATTATAGTACCCTGGTTATCTTTGAAAGGTTTGGTTAGACAAAATGATATTTTAATGGATATTTATCACAGTTTTTCAACATTTCATAGACTGGATGACTAGTTGTTTGAAAAAAGAAAATAATGGTATGATATTAAAATATAATGTAAATAATCATTAGTTGTAGGCATAAGTGTCTGACATATTGCTATTATGATGCAAAACGCAGTAACCAGTTTTCATAACACATACCTATTTGATATCCTAATGTTGGAATAAATAAATAAATAAAACTATGTTATGGTGTGGGGGCTGGTCACAGGACAAATTGCAAATAATCTGCCCTGATGCTTCCCTTTTCACAAAATTGTGCTGTAGATAAGGAGCTTACACTGTGGATTATTTGGCGCTGTGGACAGTAGATCAGTCAGTGTGTAAAAAACAAGCTGGGAGCAGCCTCATCCATTCTCCCAGCAGGTCAAGAGGCCACAGCAGCTGTAGGCGACACCCTGCCCTCCATCACCCTCCCAGCGGAAACAGGGCTCCAGACCTGCACTGACCTTCATCCTAACCATCTCTTTCTCTACCTTTAAGCTGATCTGGATCATCCCCCCATTCTGTCTTAGCCTCTGTTTCCAGTCCTCTCTCCTGATTTTACCCCTCATCTACCATTTTATAGAATTGCACTGTGTATGTCCTGCAGCGGCAGAACCAAACAGGGTCACCCAGAAATATGGCTGGTAACTGTATAGCCTATTTAAAGGACGAGAACACAATAAGGCCGTGCTTTAATAATGCATCCGCTGCAGTGAAGCCTTTCCGTCTTCATGGATGACAGCGAGAAAGCATCTAGCTATGTTTGTGTACTACAATCACATTTAAATTAACCCAAGGGATGGGTAATGTTACAGGAAAAATGTGATAAGGAGGCAGGGCTCACAGAAACTGAGATTTTTCTCATCTGCCTTCTTGCCACACCCTTAATGCTATTCCCCACAGGCCTGAGCTGAGTTCTGAAGTGTTTTAGCACCATTTCAGCCCATAATATTGAGGCTGCCTGCAGCTCAAACATTGATTAGCTGTGGCACGTAGTAAAATATCCAGGCATGTGAAGCGATGGGCTGTAATTATAGTTGCAGAGGCTGATCAGCCCAGGCAGAGACTCCATCCCCTCCCCCTATGTCCTTACATGGCCAGCCTGTTAAACCATTAAAATGCCCTCCTTTTGTCCCCTTCCAGCATATTGCAGACTACACCGAGGGCCCCAGTATGCAGTCACCATAAGAGATTTTTTTTTGTTCTTGCCATTGTTGTTATTGCATGACTTATAAAAGAGAGGGGAGGGAGGGGGGTGCACAGTCAGATATATCATCAGATCAAGGGTAGAGTAGTTTCACTCTGATAGTAAAGTGCCCTGAATGAGCATAGTGTAGTTTCCAAAGCAGTTCATAAACTGTTGTTGCAAAGTCAATCAAACAAGTAAAGAGAGACACGGCACAACTACAAAGAGATACAAAATGAATAGAAAGAGACAAAAAAAGTACCACAAAGAGATGAAAAACTACCACGGAGACACAAAAAGACACAAAGCAACCACATAGATAATAACCACAATGAGACGGTTTGTTTCAAAACACACTAATGCTGGGGAGATTTGATAGTCAAGCCTTATATGTCATGTCATTCCCCAACTCTCTTTCCCACATTTCCTGTCTGTCGTCACTGTAGCTATCAAATAAAGGCATAAGAAACTTTAAAAAGAGAGAGAGTTTTAATTGTTGAAAGGTGCTATAGAAATAAACCAGCCTTATTCATCTTTGTTTTGTTATAACCACAGAGGAAGACAAATCCAGGGTGTATTGTTTCACTATAGAAACTTATTTACATATTTAACTTTCAATCAACTCGTTATGACTCATCATGATTATTCACCAATGGGTCAAACAGACTGCAGTCAGCGCAGTACTTCCACCATGGAGTCCTCAGATATTTACAGTGTGGGTACTGATGTTGCTTAGTTTTTTGTCTGTATGGGGACAAATATTACCTTGGTCCCCTGCAACCCCCACATGCTGAAGTACTTGTCAAGTTACAATTGTGTTTATTTGAACAGACTTTAAACATACAAGACAGTAACAGTGATCATAGTGATCCTGGTCAGACCCTTACAGATGATCCAGAATGTGGCTTCATGTCTGGTTTTCAACATAAAAGGTCACATGTCTCGCCGCTGTTCACTGACCTTCACTGGCCCAGATCAAATTCCTAACACACACTTACTGTGAATTTCTATACCTGATCTCCTTGTACTTAGTCTTTTTGAACAGATTTAGTACTTATTGCATACATCAGGGTCTCCTACTACACTGAAGTTTGAGTGTCCCTCACTTGTAAGTTGCTTCGAATAAAAGCATCTGCCAAATCAGTAAATATAAATGTAAGCAGGAGCTTCTCTGTGGCTGACACAGAGCTACATACATGAGGAGCTTCCTCTTTCATTCATTTTCCTCTGTAGATGATTTTGTCAGTTTTGTCGGCGACAGCATGATCGCCCAGCACGTGAGAGCCATCAAGAACCTTGGCACGAGCTTTGGAGTAACAATCTGTGAACTGTATGAGTTTGTTTCTTGGCAAAAGCTAATCTGCTTTGCTAGCCAGAGTGCTGTCGCCAACAAGCGTGATGATAACATCAAGAGTTTACTAAGCTGTAAAGCAAAGCTGTTTACTCCTAATGAAGGATCATACATTTGTGTTTTTAACGCTTTGCTCTTGATGAATTCTGAGACATTTTTCAGCACCAAATGGTCATTTTAAGTTAACTTCCTATAAACAGTAGCCCACAATCTAGGAAGTAAGTGTTTCTATTGGTTAGGCATCAGTAAAAACAAAACAGCTACAATGGTTTTCTATTGTGAAACATGCAGCCTGATGGCAATGTTGTGGTTGAATCTTTTTGACCTTTGCCTTACTTCTAAACTTGTAATTTTAAAAAGAGAGTCAGAGTCGTAGCAGATAAGACACAAACAACATGAATTATACTCTCACAGGACTGAGATGACAATTTAGATATTCTTCTCTTCTTCTCTGTGACTCAGTGCAGTTACTATAGTAAACAAGTCAGACAGAAAGCATTCAAAGAGCTTCGGGGAACGTTCGCAGGCTCTTCCTCTGAGATTTCCACGGTGCAGATGTCCGCTCTTCCAGACACAAATTTACCCCAGAGAGGATTACTGAAAGTCAACATTTAAAAAAAATAATAATTCACTTCAAATGTGTCCGATAGATTCTCAGAAACACATAGTGAAATAAATTAAGACTTGGTGACAAGTTGGTTCCAGTCTTTAGCTACTGAGCAACATTGTGCCCATAATCTGAATGATGTTTTATTAAAATGATCAAAACTGGGTCAGCAGTGACACACTATAACACAAATACACTTTCTGATCTTATCAAAAACTGTCATATTTATTGGACATTAGTAAATTTATTCAGTCTTTTCAACTGTTCAGTCAACTGTGCACTAGATGGCACTTCTGCACAACCACTAGCCTTCATGTGTGATTTATGATTGACAAACAAGACAGTGGCAACACACAAGAACTTGATATTGCCTCAGAGAGAAGAGAAGAGAGGAAAGACAAGGAGGAGGAACCTCGGGCCCAACAGGTGAAACAATGTATGAAATATAGCTTCAAATATATCTGTCAGATTTACACTTGAAACAGGTATTAATGTTTTTGTGTGGAAAAATCCATCGTGTGGGTTTTCTAAAAAAAAAAAAAAAAAAGGTGTGCAATTCTCACCTTCACAAGAACCAAGAAGTCAGTCTATAGTTGCCAGACACATTTTTGAAGCTCTTTTGTATTTTAGCCTCTTTTTTTTTTAATTTGTGTTTCTTTTTATGGGTGCAAAATAGATATGAGAAATCCTGTGAAAGTAATTTGTCTGCACACAGCATGTGAGCATGCCAGTAGGGAGGGTGTGGTTGTCAACTCTGGAGATGCAGGTAAATATGGCACAGAAGCACAAAGGAGTGAGAGTGAGGTCTGAAAAAAAGCAAAATGTGGCGTGTTTTTCCTCATGCTCAGACTGAAGAGATTTGAGTGACTCTCTGCAGAAATGTGGCATCTTTGCATCGTCAGAAGGTTTTAAACAACTCATGCAATGTAAAATTATATATGCGCAAGGAACAGGTGGACATGACGCAGATCTATTTGGAAACAGCTTATTGTGATCACTTTAAACAGCCTCTAACAGCAGGCTACACACTGTATGTACAGTACTTAACAGCTGCTGCTAATATGTTTCAAACTGTAAAGCTGCACATGGAATATTAGGTTAAAGGTTCTCTGGATTATATAATGTGTACTATGAACTAAAAGATTATGCTCACTATGATCACTGATCACTGAAAATTGAGCAAGCTTATCAACACAACAGCGACCTTTCTGCCAGGGACAATAAACACGTCACAGAAAACAATATGTAGTACCATCCCATTATATACATAGGCTATAAAAGCATCTGATTTCATGGGCTGGTTATTTCTTCGGAGGATTGTGTGTATGCACTGTCCAGAGCTGCACCAGTGTTGTCTCTCTCTGCTGCTTGTGTGAAGCTTCTGTCAAACTTCTGAGAGGTTTCCTTCAACAAGCTGACTCTCCTCTGTCTATTAAACAAGGTGATTAGAGTTCGTTCTCAGCCTGTCACTGATTTTTGCTTGTCTTTTCCTGGCAGCTTAACTCTTGTCATGCTCTGAATATTTTATCTGATTGGAGAATCACGAGAATCAAGAGCAGCTGAAGAGCTGTGCATGAGTGATGGATGAGGAAACTTGAGGAAATATTTCATGACATTAAAATCGCTGCCTTGTCTCCTGGAACACAATCTATCTTCTTACTTTTCTCTTTGTCTAATACTGTATCTATCTGTTTGTGTTTTAAGATTACCATTCCAGTACCTCGTGTGCGGCTCCAGCATGGAAAACACCATGGACTACATGGACGATTGGTTTTCTGATCCAGATTTGTGGCAACACAACAACAGTTTCTCGTTCAATATGACGGCTGCTAACACCAGCTCTGTTCACATGGGTATCATGTCCCCAGTAATGGACAAAACCATCAACATACTTCTGATAATTGTCTTATTCATCACCATGGTTTCACTGGGATGCACCATGGAGGTGTCCAAGATCAAGGTGACTTCAGAAACACTCTGTTCCTATACAATCATCAGTATAATGTGTACTATTTCTGTTCACAATGGATACATACAGTCTTTATAGTCATTTTTATACTAAAACATCTTTTCCTTTCTTTCCAGGGTCATATAGTGAAGCCTAAAGGGGTGGCGATAGCAGCGTTGGCCCAGTACGGCGTCATGCCTCTTACAGCCTTCTGCTTAGCTAAGTTTAGTATTACTGTTTAGTTCTGGCACTTAGATTGCTAACACTTTATTTTGCTATTCAGGAAGCATGTGAGGCCTCCTGTGGTCTGAAAGAATGTAGTATTTTCTCAGTATTTTTCTGATATTTTATATGCTAAACAAATCATTGATTAATCACAAATTACCAATAAATTAACCAACAATGAGAATAATTGTTGGTGGCTGCCCTGAACTCAGAAAACGTGGTACGTATCTCGTGTGAGCTATTAATTATATATATTTGATTTATTTGTTCACATGGTTTTCTACCCTCAGACCATCCTGATATCACTATCAGACACTGTTATCAGTAACAGACACTGGTATCAGTGAGATGTGTTTATCATTTCATGCTGTAGGCGTTCCAGCTGGCTGAAATGACGGCTGTGGTGGTTTTGATCTGTGGCTGCTGCCCTGGAGGAAGTGTCTCCAACATCCTGGCTCTGGCTCTGCAGGGGGACATGAACCTCAGGTACAGACAGGACCTATTTGTTGTGTTGACCACGAAATATGCTCCAAAAATAAAATCTGAAGTGATTAAAGTCCAAGTGAACACCGTAACTGAACCTTTTTTGAGCTCAGTAGCAGATTAAGAAATTACATCACAATATTATCATGGGTTTCTGATAAAACTAGTGCACTTGAGTAGCTTATGCCAATGACAGTCATCCCAAATTACTTTTTGAATGGCATCCACATTCAGGTGGCAGAGGACACTTTGCATTTTACATTAAATAAATGAGAGCGATTTTGTTGACTGGATAGACTGGTGAATATGTGAGATGACAATGATTGTCAGCAGCCCTGTGCCTCCACATCAGGATGGAGATCGTCTCTCTTGAAGAAGCGTCTCCAACAAATGATGAATTAAGTCATACCCTGCAGTGTTTGACAGCTGAATGTCCCCTCAGCCTTCAGTTCCTTCAGGCGTGGGGACTGATCACAATGTGATCACAAGTCTGCACCCATGCAGATATTTCTTGGTTTTATGTGCCAAGGTATTGAAATATCTTACACTTTCTCTATATAATCCACAGACCTCATTGTGAACAGTTTTATTGGAACTTAGCACCCAATAATAGACACATGACTTAAAGTCTCAGATTTTCTTGAACTGCCCCTTTAAGAAAAAGTTCAACAACCTCGTCCCATGTGCCACCTCTTGTTTTCATGCAGGTGCAATCAATGACATTGTACTAATCAGAGAACATCCTGTAGTCTGATTACCAGTGGCATGATTCCTGTCATTATTAGAGTTGAATGACCTGCCGGGCATCACCACTCTGTCACATTATGATCATAATAACGTGATAACGAACCCCTTTACTTTCAACCGCTGGGTCCTTCACCTCATCAGGTCTCTCCTCCACAAAGGTGTGTACATTATTGTGGCGTGTTGCTCAGGACATTCCTGCTCTATCTGATTTCTGAGGACCTTATCTGGCGTACAGCTCTGAAGCATAAACTGACAGCGTGACTGGTGGCATTAATGAAGGCACTAATGACTAAAACAGATGAAAACTACTGATTAAAAAACAGGTTATTTCAGCCATAATACACAATTCATGCTGTAATTTTGCACCATTTGACAAAATACTTGAAAAAGAGAGAATAATTTGATGTTAACAACCCTTCAATATCATAGATAACTTCACCTATTTTTGTTTCAACACTAGAAAATGAACAAGTCACAACATGTTTGCATTCCCAAATGCCCAGGCACAATCAGCTTTAACCGCAACAACCTCTTACAGAATGAATTACTAGAGTATAAAAAGGTGACTGTAGCATGTAGTTTAACAGCTACTGTTCTATAACAGGGCAGCATGAGGTTTCATAAACCTTATATACTGTAAAATGGCTGGCAGAAAATATTTAACATACAATTAACAAGTCCAAAGCCTCACCAGCGGCCCCTGGAGGCTTCAGTTTTCATCACACCTATGAGAGTCAGACAGAAGATATTTCATGAACATCCACTGTAAATTTCAGGAATATTTTGCCACCTGTTTCAAACATATAGGTCAAGGGGAAGTTTTGAGCATTGTGGTTCTACAAGAAGAGTCAGGGGGGTTACATTAATTCTCTGGGAGCCACAAATAATAGGTTGTGCTGGTTGAAATTTTGTGAATTTCTGTTGGAAAAATCAATTTTGGTCCCAGATTCCACCCTGTAAGTTTGCACAGGACTGGACGTCACATTTCATACCATCAGCTAATGAGCCCTTTCATCCCTCTCTTCCCCTTAGTATTGTGATGACTTCCTGCTCCACTGTGCTGGCTCTGGGCATGATGCCCCTGTTGCTCTACCTCTACTGTCAGGGTTTCACTAACCTGCAGAACGCCGTGCCCTACGTCGACATCATTATATCATTGTTCATGATCCTCATACCCTGCGGAATCGGCATCCTCATCAACTACTACAGGCCGCAGTACGCCAAGACCATCACAAAGGTAATAGATAGTAAAACCTGTGTTTTCTACTGTGGTTTCTAGCAAACGTCACTCAAACGGGGTTAAATGTTGCTTTTGTTGTTTTGTTCTAATAAAGTCTGATTTGCTTCCTGTCCTGCTGTTTCCAGGTCGGCCTCTTGATACTGATGATTGCCGTCATAGTGATCGGCATCCTCTCGAGCATTGGGATCGGAGATTCCATCCTGATGGTGCTGTCTCCTCCTCTGATGGCCATCGGGGCGCTCATGCCTCTCATTGGCTACTCCTTCGGATACATCATCTCCTCAATCTTCAGACTCAACCAGTCGTAAGTCAGGCGGTCGGGGACCATTTAAAAGCTGTAATTAATGGTTCTATCACTGGTTAATCTAATATATTTGGCAGCTGGACCCCCCCCCCCCCCCCCCAAAAAAAAAAAGCCTTAATAAAATGGTACCATTACTTGGTTAAATTCAAGCTCTAATGGATAGTGTAACCTGTGGTATTAGTCATGTCAGGGAATAAAGAGCCATGAGTCTTTCTTTATGTATCCATGACTTATGAATAAATCTGTCGCCCACCCCCCCACTAGGGAGAGGAGGACTGTCGCTATGGAAACAGGCTGTCAGAACATCCAGCTGTGCTCCACCATACTGAAGATAGCCTTTCCCCCTACAGTGGTTGGCTCTCTGTTTCTGTTCCCCTTGGTCTACGCGTCCTTCCAGCTGATAGAGGCGTCCATGCTCATCGTGGTGTTCAGGTGTCACCAGTGGTTCACACGAAAACAGAAAGGTAAAACCAGCACCAGGGTTTTTACCATCAGTATTTCACTCAAGTGTTTCTATTAATTTGTCAGGGTTGAATACACAGGATGTGACATTATGAGTGACATTTATGAGAGTCAGCCCAACCTGTGTGCCCTGGTCTGTTTTGGTTGTTGGGGGCAGATCAGCTGCTCAATCAGAGAGAGAGGAAACAGGTTTGCATCATTAGGGACTGGGCATCGTTAGGGTGTGGGAAAACAGGTGGAACTGTTTGGTGGTAAATTATGTTTCGTTTTGGTTGAACTTTGTGCACTGTATGAATAATTTGTTTGCTTGAAGTAGATTGTGATTGTTTACTTGATTCAGTAAAATGACCTGACAATTTTGAGATTCAACTAATCATTGGATATAAACTTTTAATTCCCAATATTAGGATGTTGGGTACAATTATTCCCACCATCAATACAACCCTGTTCACTTGTAATCTGCTTCCTATTTCAACCCACTTTGCTGTCATAACCTGCAGACACATACCAGCCAGCAACCACCGAAGACAAGCCCAAAGAGCTGTGTGAGGGGACGGTATGATGGACAGGCCTCAAACATCTCCTGAATTTCTTCCAGTACTGTGAACTCCTGTTGACGAAAGCCCAGTGGAGGCCATGATGGCTCCTGCTCTAATTGAAAACGCATGTATATCTGCAGGGCCATTTTGTGCCAAGTAATTTCTGAGTATTTAAGTATATTCTGAACTGCCAAGTACTGATGAAGAAATCACGATTTAGTTAAAATGCTTTTATTGAGTTCATCGTCTTCCTACAGCATACAAACGTCCATCATATTTTTCACTGAAAATAAAATCCTTATGTAAAAAAATGTTGTATTTTTCAAACTCTTGTCTACATGTTAATTTGAACCACAGTAACACCAGTCACAGTACCAACAAAAGTTCTCTTGGAATTACATTTGTACACTTAATGCAAAACAAAATTCTCAAATGCTGTACACAAAACCCTTAAACCAGAAAGATCAAATAACATTCAGTACAATGCTTGAAGAGTTGAAATCAAAGAGTTATCCTCATCTCCCAACAAAATAAGTTTAACAGTCACTGCAAGAAACTGTAATCCATGAAATTAAGTTAATTTATTGTACAGTTGTTTAACTGGTGGAACAATGTGCTTAATTGTACACAAGTGTTCTTGATACTGAAGCTGCCAATGTCAGTCGTAATTATGGAGAACAAATTAAGTATTAATATAATAATAAGATTCTTAATTTTAATCAAACAAAAGCACATGCAAGCATCCAAAGTTATACAGATCACACACAGCAGCTGTGGTAGGTACAGTAGGTCAGGGGGAAAAAAGGGGGCTTGGAAAACATGAGTGATAAGGACAAAAAATGTGGAGAGTGATTAAAAATTCTCCCACCTACGAGCAAAAGTATCACAAGAAGTAAAGAAAGTGGTCACGTGACTTATCAAAAGCATCCCGTTAACTGCTGAAAAATACAGATTCCCACTTGAAGAGTTTAGAGTGTAGAGATAAATGACTCTCGAGCCCGATGCCAGTGAAATCTAGACGCTGGTTCACTCGGGCATTTCGGTGTTTTAGTGAGAAGAGGTGATGGCACAGCAGCGCTGGACCTGCAGCCTTGTTGGATGAATAAACGCAGAGGTGAGGAGTCACGGAGGGTGGACATACATATGGGTCCATACTTTAGGATAACGACACAAACAGCAACACTGTGAATCTGCTGTCTTCAATTAATGTTATTTAATTTAAATGTCCAATAATGACAATATCACTATTTCCTGTCTGACGATGTATCTACGTGTTTAATGTGAAAAACTTGATGAGAGTGATGAGAAAAATCCAGACAGGAAAAACCAAACTTCGCTTGAGGAAACTCTCCTCTTGGCTTTCAGAGGGGTTCATGGGAGCTCCAGTGTGCCAACTCCTCCAAGCTGATTCTACTGCTGAAACAAGTTGTTTCTACTGTTGATTCCCATCAGACTTAACACACAGCTCTTAGCGCTGGCTGTCGGTAGAGGGGGAACGAGAGCGGGAGCGCGAACGAGAGCGGGAGCGAGAGACAGAAGCTCTCTGAGCGGGTGGAGGGGAGGGCGGGGTGGCCGACTTGCTCGTCTTGGAGGAGCGTTTGGTCGGCTCCTTTGATTTGGGGGTCGGGGATGAAGCGCCGCCGCCAGGAGAACCACTGCGGGAGCGGGAACGGTTGTGGGCCTTGGCGGGGCTGCGAGAGCGTCTAGGGGAGCGTGACGGAGAGCGACCACGGGAACGAGACCGTGAGCGAGAAGAGCTTTCAGACCGGGAACGACTTCTTGACCTGGGAAAGGAAAAAAAAGGGAAACATTAGGATAAGACACACATACTTATTTATTTATATATATATTTAGCACAGCAACACACATTATGGCTGCCAGAGTTTTAAGGTATAGTAAGGTATACATTTTTAGAGAACTGTATATATAAATAAAATAACAAAAAATAACCAAGATTAACAGTCTGACTGTGGACATGTGATTCAAACAATCAAAGTCAACCCTGCTGGATACTGGTATGAGGAGGACTTCCTTACTCTTGAGGGGTAAGAATAACTGTTAAGTGCTTTTCTCTAAAGTGCCTAAGTGGCACAGAAATCAAAAATCTATACATTTGTTGATGCTGGATGAAGTTATCTTGGTAACAGTTTGCTGCTATTGTGAATAAAAAGGCAGCGAGAGCTGCAAGTGGAAACCATTGTCTGCACTAATCCTGGGTAAAAAGGAATGCATCAGCTACATCAGCTGACTTCTCTAATATGTATTGATTTCTTTCTTTTTTTTTATTGTCAATGGAGGTTCTAGCAGACAACTCACCTCTTCTTGGCTGCCTCTATGAGCTTGATTTTCCTGCCATTGATTTCCTTTCCAGACAGTTTCTCAAGGGCGTTTTTCAAGTCGCTGTAAGAGGCAAACTCAACAACCCTGAAAAAACAACACAAGACGCTGTTATCTGGAATCTTAGTCACAGTTTTTGACATGAATTGGAGGGTAATTTTCCCCAAATTGCAAATGTAAAATTGATATGATACACACAGGATTCACTGTCTGGCATTCATTAGTCAGATAACACTGACAGAAATAACGTACTTACCCTTCGTTGAGCTTGGGGCGATGTGCGTCTGCGAATGTCACCTCTCCAGCTTGTCTCATGAAATCTTTCAGGTCCTACACATATACACATCAGTCAACTTACGGAGGGGCTCTGGACACAAGCACAGGCTGAGACATAAAACAGGACTGATTTACCCAAAAAGAGAGATGGTTAGATTCTCTGAGAGGACTACACAGGCTACTGCAGATAAGGAGGATGAGTCCAAGAACCTCAAAGACCATGTTCCATCAGCCCATCCTCGACAACATGCGTTTTATAAAAATAAAAAGAAAGAAATAAAAAGCATAAAAAGGTATGTGTGCCAATTTAGATAAACAAATTCTGGTGAGTGCCATTACTGGACAGGCTGAGTATTTGCAACAGCTTTGAGATTCTTGGACCCACTGCTCATTACAACTACAGAGAGATGAACACCATCTGCATGAACTGAACTGCAGTGGCGCCGCCTGGGCAGCATTTGGCACAAAGAGCCCCATTTTCCCTGGCAAGGAGGGCACAGGGCTCCGCGCCGGGACCGCCCCCGTCTCGGCACCCCGCCTCAGTAAAGAGAGTGAACAGGGTGGAAGAGAGGAAACTACTACCTGAGAGCGAAACCCTTTGGGGTGGGCCGCAGGCTCTCCGAGCCCACCATAACCTCGGGATAACAGCAGATTATATCCATGGGCACCTGGGAGGAATTCACACTCTCTCTCTCGCTCGCGATGTGCGGGAACACCACAGGGGGGAAGGGAGGGGGGATATCGATCGATCGAAGCCCCTCAAATTAACGAACCATCGATCAATACGCCACCACCATCACCATCGACTCTCGCTCTTTCCTCTCCTTTCTCTCTGCCAACTCTCTGTTTCCTCTCTCTCGCTCTCAACCACACACCAGGCGTTGCGAGTGAGTGAAGGGGCCGCCAGCGCCTCTAGTGTGGAGCGAGCGCTCACATGACCAGCAGGCGTCAACTAGGAGTAGGACAGACTGGCTGACACCACAGGCTCAACCCAGACAGAAGGACCCAGAAGGGGTTAACTCCACCATAAGCGAGCTCTTCCTTATGACACAACAGTCAGGCTGGCAAATAAAGGGGTGAAGAATTGGTTAAAATTTGAAAACAGGAACAGATTTAAGTGTTTTGTTGTTCTTACTGCTCTTTGACTTATAACTAAACTGCATGAAATGCAGATTGATAAGAGCGATGATTCTGATAGAACAATTTGGGATCATATAGATTATTAATAAATATTAGCGAGTCTCTTAAATCTATTATTATTGATTTAATTTCAGAAACAGAGTCTCTATGTTGTTTTTTAGCATCACTTCTGACATGTATGTGTATATTGTTGGAGGCAGACTGTTGGAGGTGACAACATTTGTGGTGCTGCAGCTGTTAGAGGCTGTGTGTGTCATGTGTCGATACTAACCTGCCAGCTGACGCGAGAGGACAAATTCTCCACAATCAGGCGGTTCTCAGTGCGCATCGGAGGAGGGTTTCGACTGAAACAAAGAAAAACCAACTCAATCAATTGAATGGTAACATTGTATATCTGAGTCACAGACTTTAGCACAGAGCCTAAGAGCACTCATTAGCTACGTGCCAATACCAAGGCTAATGAATATCAAGGATCTTTAAAATGCAATGAGCACATGTATTGTAAAGTGTTGAACATTTCCACCTTATAGGTCATTTATCACATCCTAATTAAGCTACTTCACATCATTTGAAATGAGAAACATCAATGCCCACTACGTTATAAACATGGATTGCAATAATCTGACTATTGACTTTCACCAGTGTTTAAACTGAGCTATTCACACAGTGCACTTATACGGCTACTAATTTACATATGTTCCTTTCTTGTTTGAATGAAAGCAAATACAACTTATCTACCATCATTAGAGGAAGTGACCTTTTATTTCCAGAACTGAGGGTGGTGTAGAAATCTTACCTCCGACTGTTTTGGGAGCCTCGGCCATAGCGATCAGAGAAACGCCCTCCTCCACCGCTGCCACCTCTGCCGCGGCCACCTCGCAGACGAACACGGGCGTGCTCAATGGTCACCCTAAAATTAAAAGAAAGATTTTTGACAGAACTTAGCGTGGAAAAGTACAGTTTATTTATATTTTATGTTTACCACAGGAGAAATTCCTACCTTTCATTGCACAGCTCTTTGCCATCAAGCTCATACACTGCATCTTCAGCGTCTCTGGGGTCATCAAACTCCTACAGTTAACAACATTTACAACTTTAATTTAAAACATCCGGACCTTTTTAACACCTACTACATACCATACTTAAATATGTGAGGAGAACAGTGCCAAACTATTTTAAAATATGCAAGCGCAACCTTCCTATCCTTAGCTTTAAAAAGCACAGACCAAGCAGAAAACTGCCATGTCCCCATTACATACTGTTCCTAGAGCTGCTTCACCATCAACTACAAATTTAACTTCATACATTTCCTTTGTGCATTGCACTGCAGCACAACAGTGTCCATCAACAGCAGTTTACATGCATCAGTAGTTTACAGATATCTCAAGGATAATCAGCAAACAGGATGCAACCAAACTCAAGTATACAGCACCACAGCAAAGGCTCTGAACACGATGTGTGTGAATGAGATGTTTTTTGTGAAACCTTCTAAAAGCACACCCTTGCTTTGACATTATAGATTATAAAGTAGAAGAGCCAAAAAGTGCATTTTATTCATTTTAACTAAAAAAAATTACATTTAAGGAGAGGTGAAATAGTTTCCCAACAAGAAAATCATCTAGGGCTGCAATTATCATATAACATTATTTTTTTTAGCAATTAACCTGCCAACTATATTTACGATTAAATGATTGACAGTTTTGCCTATAAAATGCCAAAACTGACATCTTCAAATGTTTTGTTAAGTTACAGATTTTCTGTTTACTATCATGATGTTAAATAACATGTATTTCTTACATTTGACAGGTTTTTGGTATCAAACATTTGACTGGAGTTATTATTCAGTTGTCAAAATGGATACCAATTGCTTCTCTGCCGATTGACTAACTTGACTCAACACTGTGTGTGTGTGTGTGTGTGTGTGTGTGTATATATATATATATATGTATGAGATCAAGGCTCACAGACTGGTAAACGTCTTGCAGAAACCCCACCAAGCAAGACTTCATTCAAAAAATTATTGATTTTGAGCTGGATCACAGACAATCTGCTGACTGTTTTACTGAGCGGGTGTGTCAGCAAAGGTGATGATGAACAAAGGGCAGATCTTAAATTAATAATAACTTGATATCCACTGTGCATATACGCCAAGATGACTCATTAAGACATACAAGATTCTGATGCTGTAAAGATTAGTGTAAATTGACGGATCTTTAAATGTAGTTTTGGGACATTCTCTGCATATAGATGAGAGCTGTCGTGACCTGTTTATTTGTAGCGTTACGTGACTTACCACGAACCCAAAGCCCCTCTTGAGGTCGATATCTCGGATGCGGCCGTAGCCTTTGAAGAACCTCTCCACGTCCTTCTCTCTAGCCGAGGGGCTGAGTCGGCCGATGAAAATACGACACCCACTCATGTTGATGCTGGAGGTGTTCCTGCAAACGGGTGGTACACATTAACTTGTGCTTTAAGATTTGGCTAATATAGCATATTTACGCTAAATAACTACGTGACCTATTTATGTTACCAGGCCGGTGTGATTTTGGTAGCAAGCTAGGCTAACCAGGAATCCGTAACTTCAGGGCCTTGCTACCAAAATGAACCAGTCCTTGTTGGTAGCTAATTTAAACCCAACGACACCTGCACACGACAGTAAACGGTAATCCTAACAAGAATTGAAACGTTGACATTATACGGCATTACAGATGTGTGTAAACATACCTTCGGGTAGTGTTGGTGGTAACTGTTTTAGCTAGCTGTCGACAGTGACCGCAAAATCCCGAATCAAACAAAATGGAGCCTCCGCTGTTCGGGGAGGGGGAAGGAAAGCGCGGACCCAGGTGACGCACGACGGACGAGGTTGACACTGCGGAACACGAAAAAAACCGAAGTGTGGCGAATGGGTTTCCGGACATGACGTCACTGAACAGCCGAAGAGTGCAGTTTTAAAATCTGACCACTAGGTGTCAGTCAAACACAATAATACTTATACAAAGAGGAATAACTGTATTTTGTACAGCAGCAGGACAAAGGGCATAATAATAAACCACATTTTTAGCCTGAAAGCATATTTTTTCATACAGTTCAAACATATGAAAGTGGTTTTAGGGGGTACTATTGAAGATACTGCAGCTTTACAGGGTGCTTAAGTCTGCACGGAGGTCATTCTGACGACTAATCAAACACAGCAGCATAATCCAAGAAGCAGTTATGAATCAGTTATAAATGATACAACACAAAAGCTACCTTTGCCCAGAACTACACTAACTTCCACTTTAGATTGGTAAATGATTGACTTGATTTTGAAGTGATGGTACTACTTTATTGCGGGGTTTTATAGTAATCTCAGAAGAGAAGAGTATCCCAAGTTAATATGAGACTAATGTACTACCATATACAGTACCTTAGGCACACTAGAATTAGCTAAAAAACTATTATTTTTATCACTGGCTACATAGTGCTGGAACGTCAGCTAGGAGAGGGATTTCCGTGGTTCAGATCTTCCAGGATCTAATCCAAAGGAAAATGGATCACAGTTTTTTTTACTAATAAAAGTGGAAACGCACTGTCATGGTTGATAGATGCTGGGAATGTCTTTGACACTGGATGTAGACCTGACTTTCAGTCTGAAAATGTCTACTTTATGTTAGAGTAAGAATTACACAGTAACACAGGGGACATGATCTTAAATAAATGACACATCGTCTTCCACATTCAAAAGAAAGCTTTAATTAGAAAGTTATATACACACTGTAAAATTAAATTAAACTTTATACAAATATTAAATTACTATCTTCACACCCACTGCCATGTACAGAGGAAAAACCAAAGCTGAAAGCATCGAAACTAAGAATCAGGATGTGTACTTCTTTTTTAAACCTGTTATTTTTCATGGGAAGCGACACCGTACAACAGTGCTTCTGAACGCAAAGTTAATTTCAGTTTTTTTTCTTTTCAATCCCATAATATTTTAATGCCTTATAGCAAAAGAGAAGCAAAGGAATAGTGAAATATAGGTGCTTATAGGTTCATCATCATCATCATCATCATCATCATCATCATCATCATCATCACAGTAGCTGAAAAAGCAAAGGGGAGGACAGAGAAGGATGGACATTCGTTCAGTCGTGCCCAAAACACAACAAAAGTAAACTCATTGATAAATACACAAAGACAGTTTTATGCATAGAATAGAAAAGAACAGAGTAAGGCCATTAGGAAAACAGAACATGTTGCAATACTGTAAAGCAACCAACGCGGAGGCTTAAGATTATACATCAAAAAAAAAAGAAAGAAAATGTACAAGTCTAAGGCAACATTCTGTTTGCATTAATAATGTAGCCGTTGACAATGACAGACAGCCACAAATGCCAAATAAAACTGAGAATAGAAATTCAGACAGGTCTTTGTGTTTTGTCTTGTTTTTTTTTTTTTTTTTTCTAAGCTCAAAAAGTAATTCTCAGAATCCATCTGAGTCATGCTGTTTCCACGGTGACCAGCTCAACCGCCAAAAGCTTTTCAAGTGGCAATGAAAACAGGATGGATGACTTCTAACAAAATAACATGATTCTCTCTTAAATTTGCGCTTGGCATTAGAAAGGGAGGGTGAGTGAGTGTATTTGGCGGGGGTGGGGTGCTATAGAACAAAATACTTTTATTATTATTATTATTCCACTGCAACCAGTTGCAGTTGTGTCGATAATGCACAAGAGTGGAGAGAGTCTTCAGTTCGGTGTAGAGGCGGGCGAGAGCCAGTTCCTCTTAAGGAGACTTGTGTTTTCCAGCCATTCAGTGGAAAATGATAAATATTCTAGCTTGAGAGTGCATGAATAATACACACATTGTGTAGTGGACTCGTTGCCTGAAGTGACGCTGGTCTGTTCATGTGACTTATTCAACGCTGGGAGGGATTTTTTCCTATGGTGAAAGACAGGGACATTGTGAAGCTAGCCTCTAATCTGAAGAGAGGCGAATCAGGAAATGGCTGTATCGAAAGCCTATCCATATGAGGACATGTCCTCTCCTGCCTAGCTGACACACACACATGCACTCAGATTCAACAACTCATGAGCCACACACACACACACACACACACACGCCAAACAATAAATACAGTGGGAAGAGAATTAAACACAAACAACCTTAAAGTTAAGTCATGTGCCCAGTCACCATGTTCAAAGACAACCCCTCTCCTAAGCTTACAGACAAAATGTGACATCATGTCTCCCTCTTATACAACTAAGATGTGCAGCACAGTCCTGAAACCAAGACACCAATCAATCCCACTCATGCGACAGAAGCAGCACCTTCCAGATACTGGGTGCAGCTGGCAACAGAAAAGAAAGGAGCAGTTTTTTTAAATAGTTGTGATATGGTGCTTCGTAAAATGCTGCACCCTGCTTTTAGCTCTCGTGAAGTGGTTCGCAATCCCACTAATCCATATGCTGGACGCCGACCGGATACACAGATAGCTAGACAGCTGGAGAGAGAGAGAGAGAGAGAGAGAGAGAAAGACAGAGAGAGGAGGCTTCATGCTTCATTCAGAGTGGGCCACTGTGCTGTGACAGCAATAACTAAAAACAACATGCAGCATTCACAAAGAGGGCCGCGAAAACCCAGCCCGTCACTCACAACTTTTTCAAGTACAGCGGGAAGACGATTCTGATTCTGAGCGCCGCAGCGTCAGGGGCAAACATCACAAGTTATTTTCTTTTCTTTTCTTTTTTTTTATCTGCAGCAATCCTAGACAGAGTCGACGTGTCTCGATTGCGAGCAATGTTAAGATAGAGAACTACACCTGGGAGGAGGCAAGTGTATGGTGATACATAGCCTATAGTACACAACCTTGACTCAGTATGCATGATTTACTCATATACATAGGATCTACAGGATTTATGTTGAGCTGGCACCACTCTGTTTGTCTGACTTGTCTTTAGTTTGATCCAGTAGCTGGGTCCAGTGGTGCTCCATCACTGCTGGTGGTGCAGTGAGTATTGGCTGTTGGCTTTGCTCTGCATGGGTAGCAATGGTAGAAGAAGAGGTTGCAATGGGGGAATGGGGCATAGTTCCAGTCTTTTTCTCTGCTGGCTGCTAAGGGTGGGTGGGTTGGTGGGGGGGTTGGGGGAAGTAGGTTGACAGCCACAGTCAGTCCTGGTCAGCAGTGAGAGATAGAGAAAGAGGGGCTCTCCTGCTGATGCTGATAGCGGGCTGGCAGGCTTCAAGCTTCCTTCAACAGGGGAATATCTGCAGGGAAACAGAGCAGACATATTAGAGTAGAGCAGAGGCTATAGAGTTGTGTTTGGTGCAGCGCTCTAGCCACCACACAGTCACAGTATTAGTACTTCTAAAGTAGCAATCCATTCCATCACCTGAAACATTTCAGTGTCAACTGATTTAAATGTACGTTTATGCTTAATTACAAACTTTATCCAATACAGAGAGTTAAAGTTTTGAATTAAACTTGCTCTTGTGTCTTTACTGAATGTCTCCAGCGGTACCGGAGTCCATACAATAAATAACATTGGAAATGGGTTGACATTTCTATTAAAAAGTATTGATTTTGTTGGCCAATAAAATCACTCTGGACAGGTGTTTTTTGTCTTCACTAGTCCTTGGCAACCGAGGAAAACGTCTGAATGACTTTGTGTGTCTTGTTATTTGAGCTACACTGATAAACTGGCTGATATCTGCTCATAGCATGTAGCTGGGTAAGGTAAGTGACATGACATTGCAGTGCACATTATTTGTCCACCAAAGTTTATTTTTAAGCCATTAACTGTTCTGCTTAATACATCCCTTGGTTATAATTCTTTAAAATAACAAACTTAAGGGAACTGCTTTATCACTATCGAGTATTTGCACCTAATATATCTTTCTATGTATGTATAATTACACAGACTTTTCCCTCTTACCATCAGAAAATTCATCCGTAGAGGTGACAGAGAGCAGACTGTTCTGGTCGCTGCTCTCAGAGTCTCTACGGAGAGGTAGGGGGCCTGCGCATGCACCCCCAGGGTGCTCTCTAGCCCATGATGATGAAGAAGAGGAGGAGGAGGAGGAGGAGGAGGGGGCCTGATGAACCAGCACCGTCTCTGCGTGACGGCGGGAGGAGAAGGATGATGAGGAGGAGGTGGATGGGAGACAGAAGTCTAAGTCTCTGTGGTGGCGGGTTCTGCTGGGGCCTTGGCCTCCTGTGGCCCCCTGAGGAAGCCCCTCAGAGAGCACAATGGGGACTCGTGACTCCGGAGCTGGTGGAGGAGGCGGAGAAGGAGGAGGACCGGAAGCACCGCAGGGTCCGCCACTTCCATATACAGCCTCCTCATAGGAGGGAAGTGTCACCTGGACACCCTCCACCATGATGGAACTGGCCTGGCCTGAGACTCCCTGCTCCCTCCTGATGGATGGAGAGGGGGGGAAACGACAAAGAGAGAATGAGTCAGACAGAAAGACAAGTGTGGGCAAGGTGGATCGTGACACCAGGCTAAGGTTGAAAGGCGTGATGCAGTCATGTGTGTTGCGTGCCACAGCAGAACCTCTGAGTGGAGGTGATTAGTGTTGACTGTACAATCCCTTTATAGCAGGCTGCACTAAGCCCTCAGGCCCACTACACAATCAACAAGAGTGCCAATGAGCATTAGATCAAATCGTTCTGGCCTTTTTATCACAGAGCCACAGCAGACACGGTCAGTGACTGTGATGGGATTAACTTCTTTTTTCCTACTTTTACTTTCATTTCTCAGGTATTTAAAAAAATGCAAACTTGTAAAACTGGTTGCCACTTTATGCAAGCAACTTTAAGTAACTGGTTTCAACCAAAACATCTGAACAGTAGGTGTGTCCTTGGAAAGAATGAGGGGCACAATCATGTGTTAATTTGTGACAAAGTGGGAGGTAGTTTTACAGCACTAAAAATAAAAAGGCCAGTGTTCCTCAAGAGTAAACAAAAGAGTTCCTGGCAACGGCAGGTTGCTTAAGAAGTGAAAGGCTGATAAGAAAAAATTCCTTTCAACATTTTTGAGCTCTTTAGTCCAGCGCCAAGCACTGTTCTCACTGGTCAACAGTTATTGTCATCAGTTAATTTGACAATATTCATGAAATTTAGTCTGACAATGCAATCCAGGTATGGTGAAGTTCAAGGTTTGGCATATATATGGTGTGAGAATATAGTAACGTGTGTGTGTCTTACCTGCTGTGATGGAAGGACTTGAGTTTTGGCTGTACAAGAACAAACAACACCACTAAAAGCAGGATGAGTGCCACAGAACTAGCTGTGGATGCCACAATAGAAAGAGCCGGTATACCCAGCGGAGAACTTGGCTCTTTGTCTGAGGGGCACAAGCAAAGAGAAAGAGAAAAAGAGAGGAAGTGAGAATGTGGTTCAGTGATTCTGCATTTCCTGCATGAGATTGTGTTTGATTACAAACAAAGACACGTTGCATGGAAGCTGAGGTGAAAGACCTTGTGTTAGTCGGCAGCTGATCTGCATGGGGCCGTCCCACTCGCCATTCTGGCAGGTGAGGAACTTGTAGTCTCCCTTCAGAGCATAGCCCTCGTCGCAGAAGTACTCAATGACGGTCCTCTGGGTGAGGCGGTGGCAGGGAGATGGGTGACAGCGGTAGCCTCCGTTCTCTGGTTCAGTGGGGGGCGAACACACTGAGAAGAAGAAGAAGAAAAAGAGGCGATAGATTTTTTAACAATCATGGTTGTTGTTGTGTACAGAAAATGTATTTGGCCGTAATTTCTACCTGTGGTTGGAGTTTGATTCCTGTGGTTTCCTGTTATGTTTCCCTGCTGTCTCTCAAGGACAACCTCACTGTTTGTGTGATATCATATGCTACTGAACCAATGTGATATTTCAGTTTTGATGCAGTCATGTGTGTTAAAAGCAGAAGTTGATAAAGCTGTCTTTGGGAAGTGAGAGAGGAAAAAAAGGACATGACCAGTCATAATGTGTGTGCTTGTGATTGTCACGTGTACATATTAGTGTATCCTGCTCACCATTGTTTCTGATGCAGCGTGGTGGTTGATGGGACCAGGCTCCAGAACTCATACAAATGATGGTGGTGGGTCCATCTGCTGTGTAGCCGGGCTCACAGCCATAGGTCAGCAGGGTGCCCGGAGGAAAAGATCCTCGGTTAGCTTCGGTCTGGTTCAGCAGGTCTCCGTGCTGCACGCCGGGCGGCCGCACACAACCTGAGGACACAGAAACGAGAGAAGAGAATGAGAATTACTTGGTTTGCTTAAAGGGACACGGACAAAACTCAGATATAAGGCTCCTTCCTCTGGCTCTAGGCTGGACTCATGATCATTTTTTTGCTGCTTATGTAAGGAACTACCAGCTGCAGGCAAACAGGGATTCTGAACCATATTTTAATAATGTAAGGTAACAAGGTAATTATAAGGTGTGTAAGTAACCTTAGTGGAGCTGAGACTGCCTCTAGACAGGATATGTAGCATCTTAATTTTCAATTTTGGCCTGCTGGGAAACAAGGACAATTTGTCTCAAATGTGGCCTGGTTCTGAGAATTATGATGTACCAATATTATGTCAAATAAACCTAATGTTTACAGTCACTAATAGTGTGTTTGTTATGGCTGGCTCCATCAACGTCTAATGGAGGACCTAATAATAGTGACTGTAAAATTTCAGTTTTACATTAATGTAGGGCTTTTGGAATACTGTGCTGTTCTGTCATTACACTGACATGAACGGTCTGCTGGTCTCCTCCACAGGCAGCTGCCACTGGGTCAAACAACTTTTCACAGGCAAACTGTCAGGTTGACAGGCTGAGCTGATAATTAAAGCTCAGAGGTATTGTTACTTGAAACTAGGCTGCATTTTACACAGGCATGGGAGAAGCACTGTGTCAACATGAAGTTAGGTAGAGAAAGCCACGCTGCGCAGTACAGAGAATATCTACAGTGGATTAAAATGTCACAAGGAGCTCCATATAGATCTAATTTCTCTCGATTATCTCCCACTCATTAAACTGTCTTCATCCCACGCCAAGACCGGTCTATCTCTCAGGCGGTGAGACGGGATCTTCAGCGAGGCTCGTTTACTTGGCTCTAATGACAGACTTGAAGCTCTAAGCCAGCCAATAAAGTCAAGATGAGGCAGAAGACCTAAAGTTAATTGTACTTTGATCCACCTTCCCATGCTCCGGCTAAGATGTTGCAATGTCACGCCAGCTTCTTGTCTGTGTGTGTGTGAGTGTGTGTTTCATTGCTGGGAGAGAGTAAATTATCTGAATTTGTGCTGCACTCCCACCACAGCTCCAAACACTGTTCACACATAATATACAGACATGTTTGGAGCTGCAATCTGGCGAGAGCAGAGAACCTAAATCCACAATCTGACATAACATTGCAGCACCTGTGTAAACTGAGACACGACAACAGGGGGATGACTTCACTTCCAGTATAACTACTAACCCAAGTTCTGTGGAAATCATAGATACCAACAACCCAGTTTTATTACTACTGATCTGATTAATCTGTGAAGTGGTTATGCAAGAATCTGGGCTTGGCTTCAGTGGAATATTTTTCAGTACCACACTGAACACTTAAAACCCCTTTGGGCTATAATATATAAATCAAATCTGTCTTCTTAACTGTTTGATTCATTAAATGGAATTAAATGATGTGCAACAATTTTTCTCAGTAACATGGAGCCAACATAAGTACATTTAAAAACACCCCCACAATAAAGAACATTAATAACATAATGACCATCAACACTAATGACCATATGGCTCATTATTTAATCCCTGGTCTGAGTATTTATAAAATCATATTGGCCATGGTGTATTGCCATGCCTTATCACTTGCTTGACATAAACAAACACACCAACACTGCAAACAGCCACTTTGTCTTGCCTCTGTGTCTGTTTAGAGATTGAAAGAGAGACTATTTCCACAGCAGTGCCTCTAACATCCTCTAATCTCTGGGGAGAAACACCGCTCTAAGCTGGCAGCACAAGATTAAATGCAAACACTCAAATGGTGCGAGCGCCTATTCACACACACACACACACACACACACACACACACACACACACACAGCAACAAAGTCAACACCCACAAACAAAGACACTCCCAGGACTAAGTCATGTAATACCAAAGGGTGTGTTATTGAATTCAGCTGGGGACAGATTTGGTATGTGTGCTCAAGAGGAACAAAACATGGAGTTAACACCTGGTTACTATAAAGCTATAGATGTGAAACTACTGTAGATGTTGCAGCTGGCTTACAGCGTTCTCAAGTTCTATCTTTCTCAATCACAAAATACTTTCATCACTGATTAAACTGCTGATTATTTTCAGCAATCAATTAATCATTTGGTCTACAGAAAGCCAAAGTGACATTATCAAATTACTTGTTTTGTCCCACAAAGAGTCTAAAACCAAAGTACATCTAATTAACTATGATGTAGGACAAAAAAGCAGAAATTCCTCATGTTTGAGAAGCTAAATTAACCATTGAATGTTTGCCATTTTTAGAGTTATATTCTGTATATTAATGTGGTTTAGCTGTATATGTAGAGAGCAATGCCTTGACAGTGATTACCAGCATTCAGCCATGACAAACAACCAGGCTTAATGTCTCAGAAACAAGCTGAATGGTTGTTTAATAGGGTACAACATGCACATGGTCTGTACATTAATGTAGTCTTAAATATCTATGTCAAACACATCTATACTCTTGATCTCACACATAGAAACACTATCTGCGTACACCCACATCTCAGGATGCCATTTGACACCGTGACCTGAGCAGTTGTTCGCTGAGCTGCTTCAGGGCAACTAAAGGCTCTCTAAGGAGGAGATGGTGCTAATGGAGGTGGTAAAGGTGATGAATTGATGACCCCAGGCTGGGAGGCAGCAGGGGACAAAAAAGGCCTCGGGGTGCAGTTTAGGATAATAGCCTTCAGCCGGCAGCCGCTGTTATAATCTTTTGTGGAGCGCTGCAAGGGAGTCAATAGAACTGTAGAAGACTGATGAGTGTTAATGGTATTCATCATCTTTGGCTTTTGAACTGCTTTCACCTTTGCAGGACTGTCTCAGAGATTAAGGCATGTGCAAACACAAATGATTGGGCACATTTAAATATGCTGATTCATGTTATTCTTGAATAAAGACCGATGAAAAACTCTGTAATCATGCTGCATACCATGTATTTAAAACACCAGACCTTGTCAGTACCTGAAAACCTAACTGTAACAAAAGCTTCCCCCACACTCTGCAAGGCTACGGTGATTAAACGTACTGCTTGATAAAAAATAATGAGGAGGGAAAGAGACCAGAGGATGAGCTTCAGTAGGAAGAAAATGCAGCATATTCTGGCTTTAAGAGTGACAATGTCTTACAAGATTTTTTAAATACAGAATACGAAGAGCTAGTTATTCCTCTAGCTTTAAGCAAATCCTCTGTTGTTTATGCTGTTGTCAAGCCCACAACAGACCTCCCTGCATTATTCTGGGGTTTAAAGCACTAAGACACAGATACAGTGTCAGGCTTTACCCAGTCATGGGTTAATTCTTATGGAGAGATCGGGTCACAGAGGTCATTGAAGTCAGGTCAGTCTAAATGAACCATGAAGCCAGTAAAAGGTCCATTTTGAAACTTGTGGTTGTTTCAGAAGCCCAACAAACCGGGCTCTCCCTCTCATGCAAGGAAAACATTGTAGCCTGTCCAAACCAGCTTGTTCCATCATCAGAGTTTTCCAAATGTCATCTGCACCTACTGCACTTACACAAGACACTTACACTGACTGTGTGGTTAGATGGCATCAGAAAACTCTGCTGCAAGCCCTCACCCGCCTTGTAACACACACACAACCAGGTATATTATTACAATGTACCAACATGGTTTTGTACTAGTTTCTCCCACATTGGATAATGCAACTTTTCAGACATACTGTTTCTTTTATTAAGGGTTTTTTTTTTTTAAATGAATTGCTGTACTAAATGAAACACTAGAGATAAGATCAAAACGTCCACAACAGTGAACTAGTTTCACTGTATCTAGAGTGGCACTCAGTAGAGCGCATACCTCTGTCAAAGCCAAACAATCCTACACACGTCAGTCTGGCTCTTATCTGCACCAAACTGTACAAACTCATAGATCTTAACATCATAAATATCTCTGAAAAGATACAGACCTTATTTCCTGAAAAAATGACAAATATATCAAAAAATGTCCCATCTCGCAACATAAGGAAAGTGATTTTAAAAATTCCTGGATCTGCTCCTTTAACTAGATCTGCACCAAAATTTAATGGCTTCTTCCCTGGCTCATGCCTCGTCCCTCCACCAGGTTTGGTATGAATCAGTTCAGTACTTTTTGAGTAATCCTGCTGACGAATAAACAAACAAACCAACAGACATAACCTCCTTGGTGGTAAAAATAACATCACTGGACTGATACTAATAACACTTTTAAAAGCTGACATCAGCTGATAGATAGTACAACAATATGTGTCTGATTCTGTTACTATGCTAGTCCTAATGTCGTGATGTTTCATTGTATTAGAGCTGAAACTATATTATTCTATAATTCCATTGACAGACAAGTAAATGACAACAAAGCTTTTTAACACACATTGCATATTAGTACCATCTGACAACATGGACACCAAATATAGATTAGATATGCATAAATGCGCACACACACACACACACACACACACACACACCATTTCCTTGTACACTGCACCCCTTGAGAATAGAGCAACTCAAACAGATGTCAGCTTGGAAAGTGAAAATGAAGAGAAGCTATGGAAAGATAAAGAAATGTCAAAAAGTGGTTGTAAAACTTGAAATTTAACTTCAACTCATTCTCTCATGGGATTAGACTTGTCAAAAGGAAGTCAGCGCCTACCCTCCAACAAGAATGTGAGACAAATATGTATTCAACTTCAAATAATTGAGTTTAACTATTAAAAAAAAAAAAGTTTAAAAAGAAGAAAAAAATATATTTTTACAAGTATTCAGAAAGGAGAGGTGGTGAGGTCAGGTTAGAAAATAATTACTAGAGAATAACTGAGAAACAGAAAAAACACATTCTGACAGGAAATGTACTCATCATCCGATAAAGAGAAAGAGAGGGGGAGGAAGGGGAGAGGGGAAGAGAGCGCAGAGAGCGCAGAAAAACGTCAGCATCATGGAGCACTGTGGCCCAGAGTAATTACAAGCCAAAAAGAGACATGTCTTGGCAGGTTGACCAATAGCTCTGCGTGTTAGGGAGAGGCTCTGTACGACAACAATGGGGAAGAGGAGGCAGCAGGCTGCTACAGTACATACCACACTGTGGGCTGGGCTAGCACAAACGGAGAGACTCTGTCAAAGGAAAGAATGAACGCCTGGTTCGGTATCCAGAGATGGTGGAGTGGTAAAGATATATAACCTTGCTGTCTCTCCTTTTTCCATCACCCTCTCAGCCTAGATTGAATATTGGCTTTGAAAACACACAAACACACACACACACACACACACAAGGAAAAAAACTGATTAAAGCACTAACCAATGCCAGAGTGGATTTCAGCACACCATGTTTTGTGCTTATGAAGGGAATGAGTCACAGTTAAACACAAGCTGTTCTCCCACTGGTCTGATGTGAGGAGTTTGCTCAAGAGAATGGATTTTTTGAGAAATGTCGAAAACAATAATGACTAAAACATACTCACAAGTGCCTCATGAAAGCTAGTGGAAATAGTGGGTAAGAGCAACGTGCTTACATTAATTAAAAAATTACACAATTATAGAAATATTCAGTACATTACACATGTGTTTAAAATCGGGAATTACCCCATGTTTGCTTTCAATATCCACTATAAAGTGGACATATAAAAGGATAAACTATTAGAAATCTTCTGGGCACATAACTGTAAGCTGATCGGAAGAGTTTAATTGCTGAAAGATTGAGGAACACTTGTGTTGTAGTGGGAGGACTGGGCCAGGACAGAGTGGCCCATGAGGCTGATTGCTAATCCCAACATCCATCGCCTTAAGGCCCTGCTGGAGGAGACTTGGGCCGTGGGGGGCGTTAAAATCCCCTGCCTCACTCTGAAGTGTCTGCCTGGCTGTGAATATCTCCCTTTCCCCATCTGTTACTGATGGCACTCACCCACTAAGAGCTGGAAGGAGGGGGGTGGATTGAGGAAAACCCTGGTGGTGGTGGGGGGGGGGGGGGGGACAAGGGTTTTAGCCCTCTTTGCCCAGGCAAATTAAAATTCTAATTATCCTATATTACAAGCAGGGAGTGCTCTAAAGCAGATCAGATACTGATGACTTCTGCAGCCAGCTGTTTGGTTGCTCCAGAGAACAATAGGCCATAAAAGAGGGTGTGTTTTCCCCTGTGTGTGTGTGTGCGTGCTCAAGTGTGTCGGGAAGCAGGGGAATTTGTGTGCATGAATATATGCTAAAGGGGGGTTGTGTGTTGGATTAAGCTAAAGACCGAGAGGATGATGATGCTCTCTTTGGCCCGGTAAATATGTTTTTGTTCCTCTGTTGGCCGCCATCCAGCTCCTGTGTTGTTGTTTTTGATGATGTCGCTGTCATTTTTGGGACGAGGGTGTTTTTGTTTTTTGCCACGTTCCCCAGCCTCAAACACTAATCCATGGGATTTTTGGCCAAGCTGTTGTTATTAGAGTGCAGTGCAGTGCAGCAGAGCCCATGGTGGGATAGTGCTAGAAAGAATAAGAGGGCTCCCAAGTCGTTTCTGCTGTTGGTGGATAGCGGCTGCTCAAAAGAGACAGAGACAGCGCATCTTGTTTTCTCTTTCTTCTGAGACTAATTTTTCCCTTTATTAGACAGCTGACTGTGTAGTTGAGAACATGAAACATGGGAAGATGGGGAGAGAGCTAATGATATGGTCCCTGCCTGCAATCAAACCGGGGACGCTGCGGTTGTATCGTACTCATATTAAACTCTCAGCTGTCAGACACCTTGGAGAACGCCTAGATAAATCCATCTTTGTTTTAACTAATGAAAAAAGTACTAAGTAGGTAAAGCAGTACTGAAATGATCCTTCGATTAATAAATTCCATCAATTTTTAGATTTGTTATGACATTTTTAAAAACAAAGCTATCAATAATTTACTGCTTCTAGCTTCTCACATGTGTATATTTTCAGGGTTTTTTTGTCTAATTTGACAATAAATTGGTTTTGGATTGTGTCCTGGACAAAACAGTACATCTGAAGATGCCACTATGGGGTCTTGTGATAGACATTATTCACTATTGGTTGACATTTTTTGGGCCAAACAAATAATCAATGAATTCAGAAAACAGAATCAGCAGAGTAACTGATGTGTACAGTAATTGCTAGCATATACCTAGTGTATAGAACCTTTTAAGACACTGAGGCAAACTGCTCCTTGTCAGGACAGTGAATAGAGGCTTTCCATTCATTTTAAGTGAGGCTCTGGGAACAACCAGTAGATAATTGATTGGAAGACCTGAGAGACTTGAGGTTACCATATGGACATAACAATGTGGAAACATACTCTGGGGCTTCACTGTGTAATGCCTGAAAGGTAACAATTAAACCTTCTTTCTTTATTAGAGACATATGTGTGACGTGCATTAAAAAGACAGTTTCTTTATAAATCACAAAACAGAAACAGTTAGTTAGGTGGTGAAAATGACACCTGTGGGAGTTTCAGATATTATCTTAATCTGTCTTCAATTCCAAACCGTTAAATTAGTAATATAGACTCAAAACTAGAAACTATCTGGAGAGTCATATTGCAACTGCAAAATGTGATATAATGTATATATATGTGTGTGTGTGTGTGTGTGTGTAAAGAGTAAATTTACAGCTCTCACTTTCATTCTTTCACACATACACAGAGATCACAGATGAGTTTTCAGTGAGAGAGACACTTCAAACTAGTGTGAGGTGACACGCTGACCTGGGTGGGTGACACAGGGCCGTGACATGGGACTCTCGGTGTCTGGGTGAGTGATACTAGCAGTGTCACGTTCTACTGTGAGTGACCTAGAAGTTGTTATATATTAACACTGACATACACACACGCAAATATCTGCTTTCGCATTCTGTTCCACTTATAACAGCTGGGCACTGACTCAGGAAAAAACCAGAAAGAGAACTAAGGCACATTTTGTTGAATAAGGGGAAAGGTTATGGGAAAGAAAAATATGAAAAAACAGATTATAAAAGGTGGAGTTGTATTACTGTAGGCAGAGAGAATGCAGAACTGAGCTAAAACCTCAAAGCATGAAGCCCATTTTTCCAAAAAGCGCCGTTGTTCCACCTCCAGGGCCTCTGAGGGAGAAGGTGGAGGGACCAAACTGACGAAGAATGGAGGAGGAGGAGTAGGAAGAGGAGGATGAGGAGGCAGTGTGAGGGAGGTGGCGGCACGTTTACATAAAAGCCAGAGTACACACAGATACAGGCAGACAGTTTATTCACTATGCGAGTGTAGGCAAGGCGCCTTTGTAAGCAGCAGGTTTGCGTTACTCACTAACAACCTATCTGTGTTGTGTGAATGGTTAAGGTCACAGGGTACGAATCTGAGTGTCAGACTCATGTCATCACCACACACTCCTACAATGGCCAAGCAATGTCCGTATTGAGCACTGGTGCCAAAGCCAACAGTGTCATTTCTACAGTAAACAGGAAATTTACCACAAAACATGAGTTAAATAGCTGTGGGCTTCCGAATGAGCATTTCCAGAGAACTTAGCCAACCACTCGTTACATCTCTTCCTGCAGCTGCAGCACAGAAACAGCCATGTCATACTGCATACACCCATGGTGAAGGAAGTCTCTGAACAGACAGAAACATCCTCCCCTCACCCCACCCACCCCTGCTGTTGCCATGCATTTAGCAAGCCACGTGTGCTGCCATTACACCCCATTGTCCCCGCTCACTAAAGGATGGGGGCACAGTGGCAGATTTAAGCAGCGTGCCTCCAAAAAGCACAACAGACAACTTTGCATTTGAAGGGTTAAATATGCATGAGAGGCCAAAGTGGGTGAGGGCAGGGAGTGGAGGGAAAGGGGAGGGCTGGAGTAGCACCATTGTGTGACCCTCTCTTCAACCCCTAAGATACAAGCATACACACACATATACACACTATCTGCCCTCAAGTAACAGATGGGAGGATGTTAGTGGAGGCGAACAGTGAGCTCCCCCTTCACTCTTCTATCACCCTCACTCCAGAGGACAGCTGGGAGGCAGACATTCCTTCTTCTCAGCTTTCAGAGGAAAACAAAAGAGTGTGTGGGACCCCTCCTACATACACGTGCATGTGTCCAGACACACACACACAAACCCCACACTCCCTCCCTCCCTCCCTCAACCTCCCCAAAAAACTGTCAATGCAACTGTGGGCTGATCATATTTCAGCAGCCTGAGCCTGTCCGCCAGCACAGATATGAGTGCTGAGCCTGGGACATTTGTTGAAGGTGAAAGTCAGGGAGATAATCCCCACCCTGCTTACCAGAGCTGGCACACTGATCTGTCAGTAGTACCAGAGCCACTGGTGAGGGCAGTGTAAGTCCTTCCAGAGCTGTATTAGTATGGAATTTAAAAAAAAAAAATTGCAGTAAGACAAAAGCTTAGTCTGCAGCTGGCTGTTCTTTTCTGGCCAACTTACCGGCACGCCTGGGTTGTTTGGTGAACAGGTTCACTGCAATAGCACAGCACATACTGTACTACAGACAACACACTGGCTAGGAGGAATGGAGCAGTCATAATGCAGTGAGCAGACTTACAGTATAAGACAGCAATAACTGTTTATTTCTGTTAAGACACTACAGGGTTATGGTGATGTATCACTGTCAAAACCCAAAAAAGCAGGGAATGCAAGAGACCGTATCCCACATTTTGAATTACATATCCAGTGATTCAATAATGCAGTCATTGTCACAGCCAAATGTCCATCATCATTCTAATGAAGCCCAACTGGGCTTTGATAGAGCAACTGCTTGAGCAAGTCACCAGGAGAGCGAACAAATGGCACCAAGCATCAGAGGCCTACTTAACAAATGCAGCCTGCTCTGCTGAGAGAAGTGGTATGCCATTTGTTGTTAAGCGTGTGTCCTGTGCTTTTTCATAACAGTGGGTTCTTACATGCCAGCATACTGTGTGTGTTGAGTTGACTGTGTAGATCACTGCAGACAAACAAAAGAGTACAAATAATTGAAACTGCAACTGATCCTCTCTTCATAAAGGGAAGTTGATCAAAAGACATACTCAGGGGTAAAAATATCTGACCAGGACATTCACTCTCACTAGTATCACTATGTCAGTTCAAGTGAAAGAACAGAAAAGCTAGGATTAGCCACAGCCTCAACCTTTATTTGTCAAGGAAATATTCTCAAGGAAATATATCAAAGTTCTGGGCAACTATCCATCAGCCTGATGTAAAAGCCAAGCAAGCCGTGTCAAGACAAGTTGGACAAACTAGCAAGTCTTGTCAGTTCTGACTGTCAGTGCTGAATATGACTCAGTTCACACAGATGCATATGCAACAATAAAAATACTGACATGTAACATTTTTATAATAAACATTTTATAATAAAGTGAAGTTGAAGAAATGCAAAAATTCCAAAACTACCAGAGCACACAAATTTTGTTGTAGGTAGGAAGTCCAGTGCCAGTGCTTCCAACAAACTACTGTTTATCATCATGAGAAAGATACAAAATACAGTTTATATTGCTGGCTAGACCTCAAACACATCAAATGGTTTGTGGACACAAACAGATATGAAAGCTTGCCATCATCCAAAGCCTGGTTGGGACTCCTGCCAGCATGAAGAGAAAGGTAACTTCACCCACACTTCTCAGTAACCGAGAACAAATGAGAGTGTGAAAGGAAATAAACAACAAACAATACAGTTATTGACTGAAACAAATGAAATTGTTAAGCCTCAACCCATCAAATACGTCAGAAGGAAGTAACAAGTTCCAATTTATTTTAAAATGTGCTAGGTAAGTTATAAATAATCAAATTTGTGACTCAAGCCCAACGGACATCTATAGTTACAATGACTTCAGCCCACTCATACAAACCCAAGCTGTCAAGGACAACATGTTTAAACGAGCAGTTACTTATACTACCAACAGGAAATTCATCAAATCCAATTCTGATAATTGCATTTCTGTTTGTAGCTTTACAAATGCTGAGAGTTGCTCACAATTCTCAATTTCTTATTGTAAGTTAATTACTTGAGCTTTTTGTTATGTTGTGGAGAGACTAAGTCGGAAATTTTAAGAACTTTGAAGTCTGATAGCTTGGGCTGGCCGTAACTTCTTTTTGGAATTGAATATGAATTCAAACATTCATTTACAAAGCCACTGTCCTGTACAAACAGATATGCAGATAAATATAGATAAGACAGAGACATGCACGCTTCTCATAAATCTAATGACACAATTATCCAAATGGACTCCAGTGAAGCCTATACAAAGACCTTCGCCATTTGGCTGTTGTTACAGAGAGCTGTTTACAGATGATGTAATAAGGACAGAGGGCATTAGAGTGGAGCTAAGCCAACTGGCCACTAAACATCTCAAAATGCCATCTAATTGACTGGATAGTTTGAAGAATAGGACTGGACAGAACTAAAAGGAAAACACAAAATAATGAGAGGTGGACAGGAAATACTGAATGTTAATTAGGACACCCTACTGGCAAAAATAAGACCATATGCAATCTACTGACAATAAAAACTGAGAAGGGCAGTGTAGAAACTAGGGAGGCCAGGCTTTCAGTGTGCACTCAGGCTCAGGTCTACGAGTCAGCAACCATGCACAGTACTGAAGTATCTTTTAAGAAGGCATTTAATCCGTAAATAGCTCCAGGGGTGCTGTTCTGAATCCAACTCTATGCCCCAACTTCTCTCTGGAGGACGATAGGCTAAGAATCATGAATTGTGTTGTGTCATCCCTTCTCTTCTCCTTGTTTACAATCTCTATTAAACATCTATCAAGCTAGAAATGGCCTAAAAATACAAAAAAAGACAGCAGCGATGGAGCCATTTCTGCAGAACTGCAGTAAGTTAAAGAGAAACAGCTGTACACCACCTCCACCCATGACAACAAGCAACACAAGCATGGCAGGATAGCACATGTATAGCCCAGCCCTTCCTCTCAGCTCAATATCAGCAAGTCTGTCAGATCAAGTGGTTTTGCTGCTAAGATCAACTATAATTGACAAGTCTATGTGTACTCTGGTTAAGATATTTAGCAAGTAAACTAGCAGAATTTTTAACGAGAGCTACTGACGAAGCTAAAAGCTGAATCAACAGATCAAGTCTTGTGTGTGCTGCAGTGCAATCTATGGCATGTTGAAGCCTGAACACATGCATCCACTCTTTACTCCACTGCAGCAGTTAATAACTGTGCTGATATGCAATATTGCAGAGCTGCTGTCGTGCTAAAGCGATTTTCGTGCAGGCAGCTAAGGAGAAAGCACTGTTATGTTTTTAAAGATCTTGTGAAATCCAGCTGTCTGTGCCTTGGTGGCTTCTGTCCTAAAGATTTCTGTGGTTTGGGGTTGTAATTGCTGTTTTAAGACACTGCTAATGAATGCAATGCTGCTGCTTCATATTAAAAGCCTTACACTGGCAAACCGCTGGAAGGCTTTATTGTGAAGCATCTACAGGAAGTGCAGCTTTATTTTGTCACCAATGTTAGGAAAATCTGAGCTCTCCTTGGACTACAAAGGAAAATATGGATGTTTTTCTGCGCAAAATTCATCTGAGGATCAGTTTAAAGTCTAAAATTTTCCCAGTGACATTATGGGAAAAGGGTAAAAGCCATTAACTTGTCATCAAGACATCACTTTTTTACACTGCTGTACTGTTAAAAAGAAAACTAATCATGCTGCACTGCTGTCATAAGTTCTGATCTTGGTTGCTCACAGTCTGGCACAGCGAGGATGTCTCAACAATTGGCAAATTCAGCATGTGAGTAGGATGCTCAGTGCCTTATGTGTAAGCTGGTGAACATGTTTGAGCATGATGCTGGTGTTGACTAACGGTGTGACGGAAAATCGGCCCACACTGTTTCAGTGGGCCTCAAAAACACACATCAAAGAGGTGAGAGTGGAGGGGAGGGGCAAGACAGATGAAGAAAATGGGAGAGAGAGCAAGGATTTGGAAAAAAAGTCTAAAAAGGAATAAAAATTGACATGAATATGTACTTTGGCAATATTTTGAAGAGAGCTTGACGATGCAAATCCAAAAAACACAAAGAAGAAAGATAGAAAGTACAAAGATAGTCAATAACATAGAATGAAAGAAAAGACGAGGACTAAAGGAAAAGAATGAATAAAAGACTGAAAGAAAGAACAGACGTAAAAGCAACAGAAGACAGGAGAGACTGGGGGATATATTTAGCAGCTCATTAGTCAGAGATGTCCTCTACTCAGCAGGCTGGTCCCTCAGATGAGGCCCTTTGGAAATCATTATGACTGCCTGCTGCTTCAGACAGCCACACACATTTCACTGGAAAACAATTTACAAACTGCCTCTCCTCTCCCCAGCCTTAATGTAGCTTCAAAATAATCCCCAAGTTCTGGAGAGAGGCCCAAAAAACAAAGCTTTGAAGAACACAAAGTGACATGGTGTTTTTAGTAATAACTGCTTAGGTTTTAACATTACATGGAAAGCATGGAAAATAACTAGTGAGAGCTTGGTTTATAAACGCACCTCTGCATTTTAAGCCGTTTTGTATGTTATCAGATCTGACCGTTGGTGTGAATGGTACAGCTAGTGCCACCACTCCCTGCTTCGACATTAATTAACCTTTAACACACAGCACCTGTCATCAGTAGAGGAAATAACAGCATGCGGTCAGACACAAGCTGCAACCTCAACGTATAAGGAGGAAAAAAGTGAAAAACACCTAAATATGTAAAAATAACTAACATCAAGTGGGAGTCAAGAATATAAAATCACCTCCTAAGATAAGCTCAGTGTTCACAGGCAGGTGGGAGCAATGTGTAGCTAACGATAATGCTGGCCATCTGGGATCTTCACAAAATAATGGAACTGTCTGGTCAACTGTTTAAAAGTGAATGAAATGGGTCTTGCGTCGCCTGTCCGCGCTGCAATATCTGTTTCCATGGAGTATTTCTTTGTCTGGCGAGGCGTTTAAAGCTTCCCTTTAGGGCTTGATTGGGTGGGAGAGCTGTTAAATGACACAGGGTGAGAGCAGAGAGTGATGGCTCAAGTGATAAACACACAGGTAATGAAAGAGAAAGGCTGATGGATTCGACCAGACCGCCGCTAATGGGCTCTGGTCTCACCTGGCTAATGGCTGGAGCCTTAAAGAGAGAGAGAGAGAGAGGGAAACGAAGAACAGAGACATCACAGAAAAGGGGCTGAGCTGTGCTCAATATATCCAGTCACACACACACACACACACACACACACAGACACAGAGTGAGTTAGCAGTCCTAATTGCAGACTGGTGATCTAGTGGAGCTGCAGCTTGCTGTGGTTTGGCCTGTGGCTTCCAACAACCCCCCCTCCCCATCCTAAAAGCCCTCTTTGTTCTCACATTTCAGAAAGGAGCCAGTAGCCAACATATTGCTTTACTCCTGCTTGCCTGCAAAACGCCTTGCTAACAGGACTTCAGGGGACTATTTTGAACAGTTAATTGCACAGGACCTGTTGCCCCCCCCCCAGGGCTGCACTGTTTGTAAACTTAGCCTATCTAGCAAACTTTCTGCAAGGGAAGGCACACTTGCGCAATGTGGCTTTTTTGTACACACACACATACACCATTTTGTCATTTTGTTTGGCTACAGAAAGCAACAAGTTTTCAAAGCCTACAGCTGTTTGAAGATGCCAGAAGTGGGGCATGGCTCATTCAGATATTTTCCTCTGTGGTCGGAGCAGTGACGCTATGCTAGCCACTGGAGTCTCCTCTGTTATTAAAGAGAAAAGGGAGTTGTCGAGTCTTTTTCCTTGAGCAACTCCACTTTCGAGAAAACATCCTCATATCCTTGGGTTAGTCCTACACGCTAGATTCAAGAGCTGTCAAAACAAAGGGATCTGCCAGTGCAATAGGCCTTCTTCAGCCTGAGAAGAATGTGTTCATCTCAAGCCAAGAATGGACAATCGATTGTCAAAAACAAACAACGATCTCAGAGGAAATTAGAGAGGCAGCCCTCTGCTCCCTCTCCCTCTCTTCTTGCTCTCCTCCCCTTTCCTCCCCCGTTCTTTTCTTTTACCCTGTGACTCCACTTTTCTTCCAGGCCGGGGGAAAGCCATTTCCCGTTCTCACACATGAACATACATAAACGTCACCGCCTCGCAGAGCACACAGCAGGCTTGTTTGTGGGAGACTTCTGGTCCTCGCTGGCACTTTCATGTACAGCTTTAACTCAACTTCAGAGGACAATGGGGTTTTAGAGGGCATCGTTTATCTATTTAACTGGACCTACAAGGATGGTCAGAGTCCTTTTTCGCCCCCGACATATAACACTGCTAGAGCCAAAAACATGCTGTGTGATCATGTGAATAGACCCTTTGGCGCTTCGAGTTCCCATCTTTACTCTTTCGGCTCTGACTCACTGTCTAAGCCCACTTCCTCTGAAACAAACCACAAAAGCTCACTGTAAGGCATTGACACCATATTAGGAACTGAGCTCTATGCAGCCAACATTAGTGGGATGTCAGATAGACTCAGAACAGACATGAAACCAGCAATATTTGCACTGTGCCCTGAAAATCCTCCAGACTGATGCCATTTATCCTTTGCATACACAAACCCAAGGTGCTGCTTTGTATCTGTGTGCGTTTACTGGCACTCTGTGTGAATGCAGAGGATGTTTTGTTTAGCATGTTGCCACTTTTGGAAAAAAAAACATTCTGAATCATAAACACAAACGTAATCACAAACGCAAATTTGAGGGAGCCATTTACATTAGCTCAGCAGATACCCTGCTGGTAATCTTGTTTGCAATGAACAGCTGAACGGCAGATATAAAAGACATGACTTGGACTGTGATTGATTCTAAAAATACCTCTGCTCCAAAAGGTTTTGTAACTACGTCCTAACAAAGAGTATTAACAGGTACAAGAAATCGTTGTTCTGACCTTTCCACAAAGAACATGAAACCACCAATGCTGAGGCTTAAAGCTTTTCCTTCCTTTGTTAAAAAACACCAAAAGTGGGAGCAAAGAGAACTTCAACCTCTACTGTCGATCATCTCCTCTTTCTATCACTTAAATGCCAAATTTCCTGAAAGAGCAATATCCATAAAAAGACCAAAAGTGACACATAAACCTCCATGGACTAGGAACAGAGGTTTGAGGCTGCTCTGTACTATATTCTGGTCTCTGGTGTTTGGAGCTTTTGCTCTAGTACTCAAATGCTGTACAGTATATTTTTTAGTATCCATTTCTATTCATAGCACTCACTGCTATTTGTATGAGTCTGGAATAAGCCTGTCAGCGGTGATGAAATTTCATATTCATGAAAATTTCCAGAGCAATCTCCATCCCTGGAACACGTCGAGGGGATTACCTATGTGAATTATGTATGGTGAGCAGGAGAGAGAGAGAGAGGGAGAGAAGCTGGTGAACAGGAGAACTAATAACATGATGACTTTTAAAGCTGTAAAATGAGTGCCTCACCTTTATGGTAACATGTCTAATTATAGGTTTAATTTCATACTTTCATGCTGTAAATTCTGCGATTCATGTCTTGGTTGTATTAGTATTGTAACTGCTGTTAAGTCCCATTTATATCCTTTGTTTTCTACTGCAATGAAATGAATCTATTTCTTGTCAATACGCATTAAAGTTTAATCTTTTCTTGCGTGATCAGGATTCAACAGAAAATCTATTAGAACGGAGCAGTTGAGTTATGTTTAAAAATATCTTCCAGCTTGTTTTCTGTTACCTCTGTTATCAAAGAGGCAAGTCTCTAAATCTTTCATTCCTAAATATAAGTTACTTGTGATGTCTGATTAAAAATTTAAGTTTATACAACAATGCCTGGGCTCAGAATGCCAAAAGCTCATGAGAAATATGAAATACTACACTCATCATTAACAGGTTAGGGAAGAGATATATTTCAGTACAGTTTACCTAGAAACCTGTGTATAGGCCATTCACTGGTGTTATTAATATATTTTAGCTTATGTTCATATATCAGGTACTGATAAGAAAGAACTCTTGAACTGTGAGTCAGCATAAATTGCTACCTTGTCTACTATAAGGAAGTAATTATGTTAAAAATACACAGCTATGACAACACCTAAAAAATAATCTTTGTACTGTCATCAGTGCATGCTGAGTAGAATTTTCCATTACATTCCTGAAAACTAGGTTGATCACAAAATAAAATAATGCTAGAGTCAAAGCAACAACAAAAGAAACAGTGAAAAAAATACAAAGTTAGTCTGATTGGGTGTGTCATCCACACAGACTCCTCCAAGCAACAAATGAGATAGTCAGTCTAGAAAGATCTAGACCACATAGTTCATAAATCTCACTGTCTTTCAACCAAGCCAGCTGAAAATAGTCCTAGCAGTGGAGTCTAGAGAACTATCTGTCCTTTTCCATCAATTGACTGGCAGTCTTAAAGGTGCAGGTGCATCATGGGTACTAGGAAAGAAATTCTTGGGTGCACATTTGTCTCTACGTAATGCAGCAACGGTCACAAACGTGTTCAATACAGGATTTATCTTTTGATGCACCGATTCACAGAATGCCTTATATGTTATAGCATGTACAAAATCCACAAATAACCAGAGTATGTGGAGCGCACACGTGAAGAGAGGACTGCATACATACACACACACCACACATATACAGTACAGAGAGCACGTGGGCTGGGGATTTAAGGACACATTTCCTTGGTATTGGTAGGCAGGGTGTGTGTGTGTATGTGTGAGTTGGACGCAGAACGTGAGCACGATCACAGCCCCTCTGGGCTCAACATGAATCATGTGTGTTACATAAGACAGAGAAAGAGAGCGAGAGACGATACACCAGGGATCAGCAGTGCCCTCCCCTTGCCCATCCGCCCATCTCTCTCTCTCTTCCTACTCCTCCTGTTGTTTCTCACACACATTCATTTATTTAAGGCATTAAAGAAAGAAAATCAATTAACGCTTTAAAAACATCCCAGAGAACCCCTTCCCCTCACACACACACACAGTTATTTATTCATACATACACAATCCGCCTGCTCTGTGTGGCAAGGACATCTGGCACATTTCACAAGCTGGCTATGTGTAGGGAATGAGTGTGTGTGGGTAGTGCATGTGTGGAGGTAGTGTGTGTTTGCTTGGGGGGAGGGGATGGAAATATTGGAGGGCTAAAGTGAAAGGAAAGCTGGCACAAGTGGAGGGGTTTCGCGACTGTATTCCCAAAACAAAGAAAGCCAGTTTTATCATAGGCCCTGCAGTGATTGATAAATACCTGTATTGCCTCTGTTTACTGTAACTCCCAGGTGTAAATCTGTTCAATTTCAAAACCTGATACCTCACAGTCAAAGTTCATAATCTAAGATAAGGCTGAAATAAAAACTTGATTTGAGGGCTGTTGTGGGGTAATAACGAAGGCTGGCTAGCCGTGCTAAAAGCCCTCAGAGGACGCTAAATGTCATGGCTGATTAAAACCTTATGACAGCAATGTGACCACAGACAACATCATCTCTCTCTCACTCACTCAATAGCAGAGAGAAAACTGTTGTGACTCATTAGGGCAGTGAATAGATTCACAGAGAAGGTGGGATCGAGCTCTCAGCTGCTGCATGGAGGCAGAGCAACCTGACCGACCCAAGGGTAAAGGAGACCAATTTAATCTAACTGACCTGCGAGCCGAGGGAAAAAAATAACCTCAATCAATTTGCGAGAGACAGGCAAAGATGGCGGTTTGGTCGATGTGTATCATGTGTGAACAGAGACATAGAGAAAGTGTGTGTGTGTGTGTGTGTGTGTGTGTGTGTGTGTGTGTGTGTGTGTGTGTGTGTGTGTGTCTTACCTGATGCGTGACCATGAGGGAGCAGGGTGAAGAGGAGGAGAAACGTGGAGGCAGCCAGCCTGTGGGCTAGAGAGGAGGAGGAGGTGGAGGAGGGAGAAGAAGAAGAGGAGGAGGACGGGGCTCTCGTCTGAAACGCTACCATTCCATCGCACATCTTTTCCTCTGGCGACCAGCGAGAGTCCTCTACGGCTTAACCTGTCAGGGCCACATAGAGAGGAAGGGATGGGGAGGTGGGGGGACACGGATTACTATCAACATTCAGCGAGGATTACGTAAGCAAAAGCAACACAGGGAGACAGCAGGAAATAGAGAGAGAAGCCTATAAAGACAGGAAGAGCAACTGAGAGTGAATGGAAAAGGGCCTTCTCTGCACGTCATCAATTAACAGTAGGTTTACTGAGGATATCAGTAACTATATGAATGACGCTGTGTACTTCCTCTTCTAATGCGTTAGTTCCTCAGAACACTGTGCTGCTATTTAAAACACCCCCTAGAGAGACAGACAACAATTTCCCGATAGTGGCAGCAGCAGAGGCACGAGAGTCCCTCTGATCTCCCCTCGATCCCCACTCTTGTCTCTGCCACGAAATCTAACTAAATAAACCAGCCGTTAGTCTCTGCCATAGATGATGTAACGGGGGAAAACAGATCCCTGCTGCTGATGAGGTAGCAGCACTGGGGCGACAGAGGGGAGAGAGAGTCAGCGCAAAAACAAAACAATGATTACAACTGCAACCTTTTTTTTTTTAAAGTCCTGTTGGTGAGGAGAGGCACTGGTCCAAAGATTTACTGCATTTCTCTGGAGCTTCATCATAAAATAAACAATATTTCAATGCTTATGACTCTGGCTGCTCCCTAGTGTTTGGCCAGAGTTGCTCATCAGCAAAACTTTGTAAGTTTATTCATTATTTGTTTAATATTAATTTGTTCATTTATAAAAGCAGACTTTTTAAAACAGGAATTCCTCAAAAGTAGTTATTAAAGAGTCATGATGAAGAGGACACCATGTTTTACAGCTGAATGACAACCAGATGTTATTCCACAGTCTGCTCAGCTGTGGTGCTACTCTGCCATATGCTACAGATTGTTATCTGTAATAGAGTTTGATGGACAAATTACGTAAAGATAACTACATCAGGTGCCACTTTCTGAAATATCTCCTGTGTTTTTTAATTGCTCATATGGCCAGACATACTGTATGAGCTGATGATAGGTGTAAAGTATCATTTATAGCTAATATAAACCAATAATATCAGTCTGACAAGGTTCTATTTTGTTCACTGCACCACGTATTACACTGTTTTTCCATTTATCTAGGTGTTTTTCCTCTGTAAGACCAGTATATCTGTGCTGTAAATGTAAAACATCCAACATGTAAATGGAAAATCAAATTCTGTGCTCCCAGACCAGCTGGATGGCAGCAGAGAAAAGTAGGGAGGAGATAAAGAGTTTGCGAGACACCTTTAAACAGCATCAGTGCAATGGGGAAAAAAACACAGCCATATGCACGCAGACAAAAACACTGCCAGCCTCTCTTCACAAATCTCTCTCCACGATACCAACTTAACTAACTTCCTAAAAGCATTTGTTGGTTGATTGGGGGGATGTAACGACACATACACTATCATTACGTAAATGAGATGCAGGTGCACATAGCACCGGTTATGTTGCATCAGAGACACTGGGATGAAGTAGCTGTGTTTTGTGGCAGGCAGCATATCCTCAAGAGCGGGCAGAGGGCCCATTACAGTTACACCGGGCTGCTGAGCTAATGGCTATAGTAATGGCATGGCTGCACTTAGACAACCACAGATTTGATTGCAGATCTGCCGCATGGCCACTGGCGCTGCCATATATATGGTCAGGAGCTACTGTGATGAGGGAATTAACAGTAAACAAACACCCACAGTATTCATGCTACATGTTGAGAGGGTGAATCCACACTGTTCTGTGGCTCTTAATATGCTGAAATTCAGATTCAGCACATTTTAAACTGCTGCCAGTGCTTCCCCATTTGTGTGTCCTGCACTAGCCTAGATTTCAAATGCCCAAAGATCAAGATCTTTTAAACTGGCAGGAAATTTCCAACATGCAAAAACAGCAAGGCCCCCCACTGCCTGCCACCTCTCTGATGTCCCCAAGAGTAGGAAGGATGGAGAAGCATACCTGCATGTGGTGCAGGCCAGTGGGAGAGAGTGACGTAAGTCTGCTTTGGCAGGACAGTTCGGTTACCGCATTGAGCCAAAGGGCAGCCGGTCAAAAACACATGCAGGGGACTCGTGCCAGCCATTTGATCCATAGACGCTTTCTCATTTGTCCATGTTGGGATCAGAGTGCTGCTGCTAAGCCCTGGGTTACAGATAGGCTTTACATTAACACGTCTTAGAGAAATCAAGGACAAACAATGTCAGGTCAAAGGCAGGACAATAAATATAACACGTGTTTTTGTTCAAAGGCAACTGTTGGGATGTAAATAATCACTTGGGATGGCATTTATAAAGCAGGACTGACCTTCGGAGAGAGCTGAGGGCAGAGTATTGAACAGCCAGTACATTTGCAAAGTGAAAACTTAAGCAGAATTAGCTTAATTGCTTTCACACAAAAACGTCTGAGAAAGGAGAAAGTCATTAACTCTGTGCTAAGGTATCCCAGAAAATACAGCAGTCCAATTAGTTAGAACAAGATAGCTCTGAGTCTTAAAGGAATATTTTTGCAGATCTCCTCATGTGCTGACTCTATGTTCATGCTTTTAATTGATTAATAACGCAGCAGGCAGTTTGACAGCAAAAGAAACACAGAGATATTTCAAGTTTGAAAGTCAACTTTCTAACTTGCAGCTGTGTGGGTTTCCTGTCAGACACCACCGAATATGTTGAGCTTGACACGTTACATTAAAGAATGTGCTGTTATTTTAAACTTCAAGAGATTTAGCGTCTGTTTCCTGGAACTAAATTTTGCATCAAACCACGTAAACAAACACTTCCTGCCCCCGGCTATGTGAAGCCAAGTAACATTAGCTTACCCCAATCACAATTTAGGGCAGCTAATGACACTGGTGTATGTATAATCGAAGTGTTCGTCTTTAAATAGCTATCAGCGTCTGAACAAAGTCATTCTTAATGGCTGACATTCAAGTCATTATCACAGTATGACTACTTTCAATTATATAAGTAGCAATGGAATAGGTTATTTGACAGAAAAGGCTCTGTGTGTCTGAGACCCAGATTTAATAATTTCAAAAGTGTTAGCTTCAGAAAACACAACTATCCCTGCACAGAAAAGAGCTACTGTGAGCACTGAGTGGCATGTGGTTTAATTGTCACCATAATGAATGTGATCGTGTGTTCTAATCCAATTAAGAAACAGCATTCTGCACAACAGGGTAAAGACGAGAGGCAAGACCAGACATCAAACCATCCAACAAAACTGGTGCTGCCAGTTCTGGCTTGCCTCTATGTTTATATGGAGGAGCAGAGTATATTGTACAATCACAAATCTGTAGCTCTCTGTCAGATTTACAGAGAGCTGCAACTTTATGAGAAAAAGCTGTGTTGAAATCAAACATCATGCCAAGCCAGCTCATAATAAAGATGCACTGTTGCAATTCAAGAATTTATGAATAGCAACACATCTTTATTATGCCTGACATTAGTCCTGTGTTTGTACATTTTAAAGCTCAGTCAATTTTTACTTGATATTCTGGCACATAAAACTAAAGCTGAAATGATAAATGGATCAATTAGGACCATTTAGATGATCAATATGATAAAGTCATTTATGAAGCAAAAATACCAAACGTGTTCAAATTCCAGCCTCTCTGTGGGGACTTGATGCTCTTCTCTGTTTTATGTCATTGTTAATTTAACATCTTAGGGCTTGTCTGGCAAAGAAACAAATCACTAGTTACAGGCCTAATAACCCTGCTTAAAAAAAAGAAATGTTGTTTATCAGCAGTGTAGGCCATGTTTCAACCCACTGCATTAAGAAGGTAGAGTTTTTAAAGCAAAAATACTTTGTCTGTTTAGTCTACTACTTGGGGAAAAAACTATGCAACTCTCCACTTCAGACACCAGTGAGACAACCAGCCAGCCAGCAGGCTGCTACTGCAGTTTTTCAGCTGCCCGGGGCTCCTGGAATGCAAAGGGAGCCAAGGAGAGCAGCAGCACAGGCATGTGTCCGGGAACAGAGAGCACTCAGTGTGCCAGAGAAACAGCCGAGAGGAGATTTCCACCCGATAGGCCCCAGTGCTACTGCTGCTGGTGGAGCCCGTCTGGGCCTGCGGAGGGAGCCCTGAGATGAGGCTCTGCATGGCAGCACAGAAAAGACCCTTTGTTATGAAGCATTTTGTAGTGTTAAGCCCCACAGCGCCTGAGCATCCCTCTGCATTGCCTCAAGGAAGGACAGAAACAGACAGAAAAAAATGGAGAAGAGCAAAAAGAGAGAAGGAAGGAAGAACATAAAGAGAGTGAAGTAAGATGAAATGTGACAGTTAAAGGGGAAACGCACTAAAAATGAGAGAAACACTGGCATATGTTACACTGACAGTGGTGAAAGGTAGGAAAATCCGAGAATGGGACTGACGCCAAACAGTGTTCTTATCTTTGCTCACAAGATGTTTTCTTCTAGCTATGTTGTCAAACAGAAACAGCCTCTGAAAGCTGGACCGGGAATCATAAAACTCTCAGTGCAGTTACACAATGTGTTTTAAATAGAGATCCATTAAAGCTGCACATTGTATATCTGCTAGTTACTCTGTGAAAGCCAGAGCTTGTACAATGTGTAAGAACTAAACAAGTTAATCTGAACAATGGGAGTCAAATGAGTGATTGTAACACTTCTGCGAAGAAAAACATCTTTAGCTCTGAATCATGGCATAAAAACGCTGAACTCTGTCCAGCAAAATACACATCGGGTATTATTTAAAATACTGTATCAACAACTCACAGGTGTGATTGGGTTAAAAACATTATCGGGAAATAATAGAAGTAAGCAACTCCCCGCACCACATAAAATAATAGCTGCCAGTAAAAATCACTCAGGGTGATTTTCTAGGAACAAAGTGGAGCAATGACTCAGTTTGGTCAGTTTTTAGAGTTGGTCATTGAACACTACAATGCACAATAAAGTTGCTTAGGAGCAGGAAATGCTCACTGACAGTGGACTTTATAATTATGGGGGCAGACTGAAGAAAATCACCTCTAGGGGTGGGCCATATGGATAAATTCCTACATCATGTTAAATGTACTCTAATGCAATACTGATATATAGTATCAGTCACTACGGGAAAACCTACAGAGAAATTGTTAATGGATAAAACACCCAGACAGGACTGTCTGTTTTTGGCCAATCCAGCAAATGAAACCCTGACATAACAAGGTAGCCTATCAAGTTTATGCAAAAATCAATCTAAAATCCAATATTACCATGAAACAAGGGGCTTCAGAAAAAGATTGAAACCAGTGGAGCTTCAGCCATTAGTCAATTAAACAGCTGATCAAAATAAATGTAATTGCTGACTATTTTGATCATTTATTATGTCATTTGTCATTTTTTTCAAGCAAAAATACCAAACAGCTGATGGGTCCAGGCTCTTAAATGTGAGAATTTGCTGTTTTTTCTTAATCTTACATTAGGTTAAGTTGAATATATTGGGGTTCTGAGCTGTTAATGGCATCACCTTGAGCTCTAGGGACAGATTAACCAGCAGATAATTAAAAAAAAGAAAAATCTAAGTTGCAGTACTACATAGCATATAAAACAGATAGATACCACTATATAAATGACGTGGCAAAATGTGATAGATGACAGATTTATCATTTTCTCCAGCCCAGCTTTCACAATAACATGTGGTGCACAACGATTATGAAAACATTGGTCACAGCCCTGTATTAGATACAGCACAGGAGGCTATTTTTAGAGGAAACATTATACCAGGATACTTCCCTGACATCAGTGGTTTCTCAAAATGTATATTTAATGATGAACAACAGCTCACATTTGGACTTCCCTGCCCTTTTTGCTATTGCAAGTGTGACATCTAATCCTACCCACAGCTGTGCACAACAAACGCCTCGCAAACTTTTCTCGGAACAAAAGCGGAGGGAGTGGGAAAATTCACAATACTGCGATTTATCTGAAGGAAAGGGATCCTCCAAACACATTTAATACATCATCCCCGCGACTGTACCAGCCGTGGTCAACTGTCTTCATAGGCTAGCAGCAGAGTCACACGCTTCGACACGTGCAACTGTACAGCGAGCTATTTAAACAAAGAGTGTGGTGGGTTGCCAACACACACACACACACACGACGACGGATAAAAACAAAGACAAAACCAAAGCAACTCCTTTCTAAAAAAGTAACATAGTGCTAAGCCTTTGTTTCGGGAAGTCGCATGTTTACACACCATTATGCGACAACCGTTTTTTAACTCAACCACAGCAAACCTCTTGATTATAGTTCACATGACCACAATGTAACAATACAGTAACGTTACAGCTGTTACAGACAAAACAGGACTGACTAGCCCCAAGAGCCGGTTTTCTGTTTTCCTGTATTTCTTAACACTTTGTCAAGCTGGGTTGTTCCCTCTGATTAAAACTTATATCCAGCTGAATACTATAAGGTAGATGTGACAGCAACAAAATACAGCATTTATAGTCTCACTGGTCGCGGCTAGCTTGATTATCAACACACTTCCTTAGTTGGCAAACACAAAACTGACAACTCATTGTTCTCCTCGGTAAGTTATTAATCGCTGCTCTAGCACTGTCAACATTTTTTATGTTGTTTATAATTATGTAATGAACAAAAACAGGCAACGGTAGGAGAGATAAAGAGCGAGCAGAAGATCTCGTAGTGGCCTATCTGTGCTTAGCTTGCGAAAAAAAACAGACAAGACTCACCAACGTAAAGGTTACCAGCGGCGAGCCTCTCTCCTCTCTCTCGTTCACATTCGAGGCATTAACGGTTGTGTAAAAAGGGGAGACAGCCAAAACAAGAATGTGGCAGGAAAATACAATATATATATATATATATGTATGTATAACGTCTTCGCCGCCTGGCTCTGTCAGTGTTTCTTCGCTGTTGTTCCTCGTCCTCGGCTCGTCAGCTCTTTATTTTAGGTGAGCGGAAACGCTCGCTGCGAGAGAGCTCTACCAGCTGCCTCGCTCTCGCGCGGTCTCCATGGCTACCTCGTTGAAAGGGCGGATCCAAATTCTGTCAAGCACAAACCACACAAGGCTCGACTTCAAAATAAAAGCACAGGATTTGGTGGTGGGGAGACAAAAGAATTCTCAAAGAGAAAAATACACCAAGACACCAGAACAATAAAAACGGCAGATACCTTCACTAAAAGTTAAAACTGCAAGCATTGTGGCGCATGTGTCAGTATAGTGCTTTCCTCATTAACATGTAAGCAAATTACTTTTTAAAAAAGTGAATAGATGTAAATAAAACCCATGCAGCAAACAGACATTAAAATTTAGCCTTTCTTCAAAAAAGATTTAACAGTAATAGCAAAGAGGCAAATGTTTAAGCACCCTGTTAAAAAAAAATGGGATAGAAAAGTTATTATTATAAAAGAGAAGATGAATGCCACTAAATATTAGCAAATTCTTAATGCAAATGTCCTGCAGTGAGTCAAAAAGCTGAAAGTGAAAAGAGGATGACTTGGCCTGTGACAGCCTCTGACTGGAATATCATTTGAAATCTTAAACATGCTGTTTTACCATGTCTACTTCCTGAAAAAAACAGCAATTGCTTCTCATGTAATCCAAATTTTCATAAATATTTCCTGTTGTCAGATGTTGGAACAACACCAGGGACAAAGGGTGAAATAAAATTTAGGTCTTCTCTCTGTCTTCTCTGACAGTTCACACTGAGGTCAGACTGTTGCCTTTGCAAGGGTGTTTCATTGATCATTTGATCTCTCTCTCTGATCTCTGTAGCTGTGTTGTACATCACCACAGCATGCATATGCATTAGATATACACTTAAGTACTTGTGAAACCCCAAAGGTGGTCATTTAAAAACACACATTATCAATGTGTGTAAAGAGAATGTGCAAATTATCTAATATACAGTATAGTGCTGTATTTACACAGTGCACTTGCAAGTAAAAGACAGACGAGAACGAGTGGGCGGAAAACTTTCATTGACTCAGAGGGGAGAAGTGAAATCTCTCATCATACCTAACCACACTTCTCTGCACAGTAAACATGCAAGAGATAATGCGTCACTGTGAAGAAACATCAGGCAGTCACCTGTTTTTCAAATCTCTACCTACTTCCTGTACCCTGAGAGAGTTCATAAAGAATCTGCAAACATCTCTGTCATAAAACAGGAGGCCAGACAGCATTTAATCTATCATGCCATCCAGAATATAGAGAGCAGTTTCTCTATAGAAAACAAATGGGTTATTGATTTCTCCATGAAATATAGAGGGCAACTATGGCATCAAAATAAGGTTTATTATTGAAAAATGTTGACTAGGGAGATATAAACCAGATTTGGCTTTAATGTGAGGATAATTTAATCCATATCATACAGTAATCCGTCCTTTATCCTCAGTGGCTAGTGCACTGTATGGAGTTCACAACGCCTCTGAGAAACTACACTCATATTAATATCTATTTATATTTATGTGGTAATTTGTATTTTGTAGCTTTATCTATCTTTTCCTCCTACTTTTGAATATTCCTTTGTTGTCCTTTAATTGTTAGTCTAAATAATCAGTCTCTGTATGTGTTATGATGTTACTGCCCTTAGCAAACAGTGCAAAGGCCCTCTCCAGTCATATGAATCATTTCGTACAATAACTGAGGAGGTAGCTCTCTGTCTGTGTGCCTCAATGTCCAAAACAGATCACTGTTAGTTAAAACCATGACATTTCATTTCATAAATCCAAACACTATAGTCAGATGTTTACAGGTTTGTTGATACCATGTAGTTGTTAAATTCACTTTCACTTTCACTTTCGGCTCTTCCAGTTAAATTTAGCTGCCTCTCTTATCTCTTCTCACACCCCTGCCCTGTCTTAATTTCCCGTCTCTGTCTATGAAAGATTCCTTTCCCTTCTCCTCTCTCGTCTTTGTGGTAGAAGAGGTTTTGAAGTCGCAGCGCTGGCCAACGACTGAATAATAGGATAAAACTCCAGCTTAACACCTTGACATGCCACTGAGCCCTGTAAAGAAGCTCTGACAAGACACCCACAGGTACACCTTGGAAATATGCAAGAGGCAGCAGTGTCTCAGAGTGTCCTTTCAATTTGCTCTTTACAGTATGAAATGCAGCGAGGTGGTCCATTACTTTATCAGATCATCTTCCCCATAGAGGAAACACATGTCGTGCAAATGATTCTCCTGCCATGTACTGCTCTTGATTTACTGTGTTCACAACAATAAGACCAGGGCATTCTCCAAAAACATATGCTGAATTGAAAGATTTAGATTAAGTAAATTAAATATTAATTTTGTACAAGGTGGGCCTCCAGTGTTTATTCTGTGCCAATGCTGACATCTAGTGGATGCTTCGCCTCCTTACCTACATGGTTCCAGAGTCGCTTTGTTGGCAAATTACTAATTATTAAGATATGTAATATTATTTTATTTAATTTTGGAATTAACATTTATAACAAAACTATATATATATTTTTAAAAGAATTTGTATTAAAATGTAAGAGAGACAAGTGAACAGAGGCAGCTGATACAAAACCTGTGCACCCCCCCTTCTTTGGTAAAGTGGTTTAACCCGGTCGCCGCTTCCCAGTCGATTACTGCTGTTTCTATTATCATCAGTACCTCATTGCTTTAGTACAGGTATGGTTTTTAGTCTCTTTCTGGCTGGTGGGAGACAATACTTTAACAGGTATTAATAGTGTGTCCCTGTTTATTATTCGCTGTTGTAGTTCGTTCATTAGTTTGTCCAAAACAAAGACGCTGCACAAAAACAAAAAACATAACCAAACTGAAACCGGCTAACTTACTTTCTTGCTAACTAGCTTGCTAATTAGTCCACAGAGAAGGAGTTCATGCACTAAATGTAAAGTTTGCTCTCGTGTTTTGGCTGCTAGCTAACTGAGCTGTGTTACCTTGACCTTTCACCCAGTTAAACATAACTCTGTCCTTGAATGCACCCTGCTCCATCAGCTGAAGACCCCCTAAAGCATTTCTCAGTTAGCAACGGAAACATGTGTTTTATAACAGACCATAGCACGGCAAATGTTGTTTACCTAATGTGTTTCAAATTGAATGCCTTAGTGTTGCCCATGTGATTTCCTTTCACTGTTACTTTCTAGGTGAAAGGTGGTAAGTCAGTTAATGCAGTTTACATTTCAGGTCCCTACGCAGAATATTTACTGAAGGAGCTCTTTATTAGGAACACATTTACACCTGCTTATCCATGCAATTATCCAATCGACCAATCACGTGTGTGTAAAATCATGCAGATACAGGTCAGGAGTTTCAGTTAATGTTCATGTTGAACAAAAGAATGGGGGGAAATGTGATCTCTGTGACTTTGACAATGCTGTGATTGACAGTCTAGAGTCCAGTCCAGGTTGGTAGTGGTGGTATAATGGTGTGGGAAGTGTTGTCTGTAGGCCCAAAGAAATAATACCAAGTATGGTGTTCCTAATAAAGTGCTCAGTGACTGTGTAAAAATAAATAAATGAATAAAGGGGTATAGTCTATACTTTTTTAAAAACTTTTTAATTTTGTTCAGTATATGTTTTAATGACTATGATGATATTTAATAGTGCTGAGGCACATAGAGGGGATTCTTTTGGAAAGCTATGATATTCATTAAATTCTCGGTTGTCTTGACAGATGCAGTGGCAGTAGAGCTGTACCAACAGGACTAAAATAAAGGGAAAGGACAGTCAGGCCATTACTGTGAGTCACTGTTCCCATCTTGAAGAACTGCAATGGCTTACTCACAGATCCGGCTGAAAATCCTCCCCAGTGTTCGTTGTCTGTTTGATAAACTGGTGCAGGTAAAAGTAGAGGGACTTGCTCCTTTCAAACCTGTAGAATTAAGATCCAAATTGGTTGATGACAGAGGAGTGACTTTCAAGGCCTCCGCCCTGTACAAAGCAGATGAAACCGGCCAGGTGGATGTTAGCCGCGCGCCTTCTCTGGGAGGAAGTTACACCGGAGTGGAGCCCATGGGTTTGTTTTGGGCCATGGCTCCAGACACACTGCACAGTAAGCTCCTGAAGAAGAATGTGCTCAGCCCGACGCAGGTGGAGATCGCAGCGGTGAGCGGGGAGACCGGTGAGCTGTTAACCTCTGAAACTAACGAGAGGGGATTCATGACAGAGGGGATGAAGAGAATACCTGTGAAAGAGGGCAGAATACGAGGAGTCCTCTTCATACCACCAGGTTAGTTATACTTAATTATATGGAGAGTTGAGAAATGTACATAAAACTTTGAACAGTGTTTGTATTAAACCCAACATTCCTTTCCACTTCCTTCAGGAGAGGGGCCGTTCCCTGGAATTGTGGATTTGTACACTTTAGGTGGAGGTTTGACCGAACCCAGAGCCAGCCTCTTGGCAAGTAAAGGTTTCGTTGTTCTGGCACTGGCCTATTACGGCTTCCAGGATTTACCGAAAAACCCTAAAAACCTGGACTTGGAGTACTTTGAGGAGGCTGTAACATATCTGAGGAGTCAGCCAGAGGTTAGTGCAGTAAAAATGATCATACTCATAATCTCTGACTCTTCAGTTTATCCACCTAGTTTGATTTTACTCTGCTTTTTATGTCTTACTATAAATAGTGTCCAATTAATTCATTACAAATAAGTTGACAAAATATCAGAGACACACTGTTTTATGCTTGTGTTTGCTGTGTCGGTGTTGCCATCTAGTGGCTTCTGATGACACAAACCTATGGCTGTTACAGAGACAAAACATTTTTTAGATGAAACAATTAATTGAGAAAATAAATGGCTGATTACTAGGTAATGCAGCTCTAGTTTGTATAAACTCTGGTTTCAGATCAAATTGAGGCAAAGTTCTTATTTATTCATCACATCTTATGAAAGAAGACGCAGTAGCAGGGGAATATGTGCTTATTAATACAATACCTCTCTGTACAGGTCAAAGGTCCCGGGGTTGGCATCATATCGATTTCTCATAGTGGTGCACTGGCTTTGTCAATGTCATCTTTCTTCTCAGGGATCTCAGCAACTGTCTGTATTAACAGCTGCAGTGCAAACACTGTGATCCCTCTCCACTACAAAGACATTGTAATTCCTCCGCTCCCCCCTGTCATGAAGAATGTTAAAATTACAGATTCTGGGCTCGTAGATATACGCGATGCCTTACCAGACCCCACCTTGGAAAAGAACAGGGCATCTTTGATTCCAATTGAACGTGCCACCTGTCAGTTCCTGTTTGCCGTTTCTGAAGACGACCACAACTGGAACAGTGCTTTCTTTGCAGAACAGGCTGCTGCAACGCTGAGAAATAACGGCAAAGAATCATTTCAGGTGGTTACTTATCCTAAAGCTGGACACTTTTTGGAGGTCCCTCACATGCCTTATTGTCCATCTGGGTTTCATGCAGCAGTGGGGAGAGCCGTGGTGTTTGGTGGGGAGCCAAAAGCCCACTCTGAGGCTCAGCTGGACCTGTGGGAGAGAGTCCAGGAGTTCTTCAAGAGCCACTTGGACAACAAGAGCACTTGTTAGCAAGCCATGCTGCATCAAGTGCATCAAGCATCCCAGAATGGCTGTCCTTAGCTATGCTTAGCTTTGCCTTGAGTTTCTAATGAATGAATTTGTAAAAGAGGCATTTAATGATTATGTATGAGCATCCCTATGTTGGAGCTTTTGTGTTTTTGACTTTACTAGACTTGAAACAAACACTTGAAAATGGGGTGCCAGCTTTTTATGACTCCATGCTGGCGTATTAGCATATGCTAATTACGTCAACGTTTTGCGCAAATGTCTAATAGGATGAAATGATGAATTGTTGACACATATGATATCATAATGTTTTGCAAAAACACTTTCTGGCCATTATTCAACCCTGTGCCTCAGCAACAGAAGGGGAGATTGTGACCATCTTTCACTTCTGGTCAGATACTGAGTCGGTGGTGACGCTAATCTTTGGTTCCCGTCTTGAAACTGGTGATTGTATAGATCCTCTGAGCTTAAATATTCCACTAAGACAACCCAATGATAAATCTAAATGGATTGCAGCAACCACTGTTTGTATTAATTACCGTTTTGCTCTTCCTACAATGACATGACAAAATGTCTGCTTTGAAAACAACCTGTATGTGATGGGCCATGAATTGTCTCAGAGTGAGTATCACACTGTGTTTGGATACCGTCACTAATCATCCAGAATACCTTAACCTCTCTGCCTCAAATGCAGTATTATCATAATGAATTCTTAGTATTGATGATAGAAGATTAATCATTTACTTTGTGACTGGATAATAAAACTGGTTTTACAAAATTAGCGTACAAATAATTCCAATTAAAAACTAATACAATGAGGCATCTAGGTATGAAAACCTTAAATTATGAAACCCTCTCTTACATCAATCAGTGTAATACAAACACAGTTAAGTACAGCAGTGAGAGTCTCCTGGGATCAACTCAGTGAATGTGAATTATTTGTGCAAATGATGGCATCTAGTGGCAGCTCAGCCTCCCTACGATCATCTCTGATGTTTCCTCTGTATACTGACAGATATGTGTTGTCTCGTTCAGTACAATGTGAATCCAAACAGGAGAAGAACGTTCATGATGAAAGATTTTGAAATAGGCCTATATTTTAAATATCAGTAATCCCACTGTTGCGGTTTTATTCCCAATGTTGAAGTTAAGAAACGTCTCATTACTTACCATGAAGGGATTTTGTCTGTTTTCAAAGGATTGTGAATTTACTTTGATGACGCAAAGCTCCTCTCTTAGGGATTTTATTAACAAATGTAACCTGCCTCAAAGACCAGAGTGTGATTGTGAAGTTCGGTAGACAAAAACCCTGACACCTCTGCCTCCACATCCATCTTTAATAAACACAGCCTTTACAGAATCTGGTGCGGACGTGCATGACATATTTGTAGATCACCTGAGGGAGGAAAAGACTTTACATTTTTTGAGTCAGTTGCTCTCTTTGTCTAAAGAAAATGTCACATATTTCTGACTAAACTGAACAAAAATGCTGATGCTGATTCTTAAGCTTTTAATTGTTCATCTTTTGAGTGAAACAAGGGGGTTCCCTGGACCTTCACAGAGGACGCTAGAGTGGATTCACTGTTTTGAATGAAAACATGAGGTAAATGATGAAATGTTGTTCTGTATTATTGAGGTATGCCCTCTTCTATTTTTGGTATTTCCAGCAAAGGAAAGAGGAATGTCACGAGCTCCTGTGAGAGTACAGGCAGAGCAAGACAACAGCAGCAGTATTGTGAAAGGAGACCACCAGGTAAAGTCAAGTTATATCTTTTTTTCCTCCAAAGAATTTAACCATGTTTTTTGACCCATGTGAAGATTTTTTAGTTGGGTTACAAATGTCTTATTTTTAGACTGATTTCAAAAACAAAACTTTCTTCAACTATATAAGATTTCCCTCTCTTTTGGTACTGATGACAGACAAATGATTGTTATATTCCTCCACACTGCTTGTCATTCATAAGATTCAGTGGAGTTTCTGGATTCTCTAAAGAAGAGGAGGTGCTCCCTCTCTCCTCTCACAGTCTTGCACCTCACGCTGTGAAATATTCACTTGCATGCTCCCCTCACCAGCCGGTCTACCAATAACCAGCCTCTGACAGTGCGATTGGCAGCGGCGGCAGGAGTAACAGCCTGTCAGCCACAACATTTTCCTTTTTTTTCTTCTTTCTTTTTTTTTCTTCTGGACGACGAGAGGTGATGCTATAGTGCTGTTCTCGGTGCTGCAAGCCTCGTTCCCGGAAAGGACACTTCGCAACCCGCTGCTGTTCTGGGTGCACCGGGTGTCAAAGAGTATAGCATCCAGCCAACCTCTCTCACTGCAGCGCACGGATTTCAGCGGTGATTCCTACCCTGCATCCGCATTAAGAAATGACGGGGCATCCAGCCTAGGCTCATCATTCCTGCTATTTTGTGTGATTGACACACCATGTTTTTTCCTAATTTATCAGACACGTTTAGAGACAACACATCATCTCATTGCAGGCAGCTGGGCGCATTGCCTACCTGTGTCCTTACATCTTCAATGACATCTCTGCACATAATCTGTCATCTGTAGATTTTTTTTCTCTAGATCTTTTCTTTTTTCGCCCTCTTTTTTGGCAAGGAATCGTCATCATCATCAAGCAGCACACAACAGTTGAGAAATGCCTCTCCAGCGCTGGCTGCTGACATCCCGCCAGCCTTCTTTAAATAAATAAACCGTCAGGACCGCGGGGGTGAACCGACATGGCTAGTGGGAGCCGGGCTGCGACGGTCGGGGACGGCGCAGCCAATTTCACAGCAGCCCACCTCTGGCTGGATCTCCTGAACGCCTCGAGCCCGCCGACCCGGTGGGACAGCAGCCCGCCTGCGGAGGGGACCGGGCTGGACGAGCAGCAGCGCCTCATCCGAGAGCAAGCCTACCGGGACTTCACCACCACCGTTCAGGTTTTCATCCTCATAGGTTCGCTGCTCGGTAAGTCACATAAACATAGACTGCACGATTCACACGCAGGCCCCAAAATCATGCATGTGCATTAATTAGTATGAATGTATTGCACGTTTCGATGGGATTGCTTAATTAAGATATCCACACTCTTCATCAACTGTTTGTTTCCCCAAATCTGGGTCAGTGGGAACTTCGGGGGGAACATCCTTTCTGCCATAAATATCTGAGGAAATTTGCAGCATCAAACAAATCTTCCAGAAGCAGCCAAACCTTCAATGCCCAAAAGACTGTGGGTGATGCTTGGGTTAATTGACTTAGTGCTGTAGTAATAATAATAATACTTGTATTGTAATTTTTTGGGTCGTCTTCTCTGGTTTAATAGCCAAATGCCACAAAAAACATAAGTTACTGACCTGAACAAAAAGATGTGACATTATACTGATAAAAAACAAAACTACAGTCTGTATCTTTGCATCAGTTTTTTTTGGCATTCACCAGTCAAACCACTGGTTACTGATCATTCTAACATTACTACAGCTCTGCGGCTGTCCAGTACAGATTTTGCGGTGCTCCTAGTATACCACATACTCACATGGACCATTTTCACTAGGTTCTGCACTTTAATTAATCCATCCTAATCCAAAACAGCTGCTATCAATCATTCATTGTGTGCAATTCCATTTCAAAATCTCTTAGTTCATGTTTGTCTCTATGTATAGAGTCCTGTGTATATTGCTCTTCTGTTAATATTTTTTATTACATTGTCATGTTTATACTGTCCTTATGTTTATATTTTTATAGCATTATCTTGTTTTTATCTTGTCTTTTACTCGTATGTATGTCTTTTTCTATCTTTTCAATCACTTATGCTGCTGCTACAATGTAAATTTCCCTATTGTGGGACTAATAAAGGATTATCTTATCTTAAACCTTTAGGCTGGTTTAGGATACTGGTCTACTACACCATTCAGAGACAAGACTCATATGTGAGTACATGCAGATACAGTTAAAGACTCTATGACCTCTATGTTACTTTTAAAGTTAAGTGTGGTTTGTTTAGTATATTTCCAAGCTCCAGACTAGTCAGTTTACCACCAGCACTGATCACAAGCTGGTCTGAACCAAGTTTAAGTGCATGTGATTTCGTTCAGACTCATGCACCTGTGTGGCATCTGTCTGCATCTGTGTGCAGTTTTGTGTGCATAGTTTAGTTTCGTTTGAAGCTAAGGATTTGAAACAGCAGTGCATTCATGAGTAATGTTCCCAAAATCAAACATGGACACTAACCAAGCATGGACTTATAAAACTTATAATGTGTATTTGGTGCCTTCTCCCATTAAAGACTATTTTTTTAGGTCAGAAAACTGATGAGAGTCGGTTATGTTGGTACAGGCTGTGGTGCTGAACTTGACTTGTGTTAGCTAATATTACCTGTTCCCCCATGAAATTGGCAAATATCAGTGGCACACTCTTACCGCACACATTTTAAGCTTCTTTCAACCTGAGTCTGTGCTGGCTCTGTGACAAATATTCCTGCTGCTGCCAGAGGAAAGCTGCTGCTGATAATGATGAGAGCAAGGAAGGAGCCGTGTCACACAGTCCTGGCTTTGACATCCCCTCCATCATATCAGCAGCCAGAAACATAATCCCCCTGCCTAAAATGAGAGCCGCATATGAATGTGTTATTTGTCATATATGTGGCCGGTAATACGCTGCCTCCTCACCGCACCAAACACACTCAGCCATGATTGGTAGCGCTGTTTGGGAAAGTATGGACTCACTGAGAGGCTGGACTTTGTGCCTGCGAGTAGACATATTTCGCCATGATGAAATGTGGTGAAACTGACACCAAAACTGCCAAAAAAATAAAGAACTGTTGCTCTGAATCAATACCACCTCCTGCTGTGCAGTGTAGTGTGGCAGGGTCGGGGAAGGATGACATGAATGGCTGCCTGTTGGGCACATGGATTTTCTCTCTACATGTTTAATACATGGATTGCAAAACATCTATTTTACAAGCAACCGTTTTTATATGAACCCAAAAATGTAAAATAAATGACAAATCCTGCACTTGTCAACAGGAAAGAGTTAAGACTACATTTCCAGTGACACAGAGTGCATGATTATTGGTTATGGAATGCAAGAATATTGCCACTTCAAAATAAAATGCATCAAATAGCTGAATTAATTCTAGGATCAGGCACTATTCGAACAACCATTTCAAGGCTGATTGGAGGCTGCAGTCATTTCACTGTATCTATACAGTGAAAAAAGCTATTTTATCAGCAGGCAGCTCTCGACCTGACTTTGAAACCTGGAGAATAAAACAGTGAATAATAAAAAATGGTGGTCTTTGAGGTTAAGACTTTCAAAAATGTCCTCCATTCTCAACCCACTTTTTAGGATATGAAAAAGGTTTTTGTGCCATGATTAAAGCCAGCATACATCTTTTCTTCATAGTCAGACAGCACAGATGATCAGGAATGCACAAGATACCGATGTTGGTTCCATCATGTAGGCACTTTTGCTGTTCTGATGGGATTGTGATTGAATTTCTCTCCATCTCCAAAAGGAAATCAGTGTGAGTTGCTGAAAAAATGGTATCAGTTATCATGTGGAAATACAGTCAGTGCATCTGAGGTGTCCGTATCTGTGATACACCTTTGAGAGATGCAGTCACATGTGTTAAATATCTCCACAGATCAGCTATGACACCTGATGCACGGACATGACCATGTACTTATAGGATATAAATAAATGTTTTGTTTATCTCCTTTTCACTTCCCTCCCTTTTCCATGACGCACAGCACCACTGCAGAGGTGAAGAGAAACTGTGACCTCAAGTAATTCACACTACACATTCACATTAAAGGTCTCACTCTGGCAACAGTCATTGTATGTGGTTCAGAGACTCATTACTATCCAGTGAACCACCTCACATTTCCACCAGTTTTGAGTAGATGCACCCAAAGGATAATTATGGATTTTCTCGTTCTCATCTCTTTCCAATCCGTAGAATACGACACTAAAAACACAGAATGGTTGAAAATTAGATGCGCAAACTTGAATGGGACCCATTTCAGGCTAGTGCAAAGGGGGTATGAGTGAAATATACAAACCCATGATTTCTTTCTTTTTTCTTTTTTTTTAATGGCTGCACCATTCAAGCAAACTGAAAGTGCATTATTATATACAGATTTCCCCAGATTCAGCCAAATGTATTTGGCATCTTTGGAAACTTAAAGTTCCTCCCACAGTCCAAAGACATGCAGGTTAGTTTAACTGGTGACTCTACATTGCCTGCAGGTGTGAGAGTGAATGGTTGTTTGTCTCTGGACTGGAGATGTGTCCAGGTTGTACCCAACCTCTTGCCCCATATCAGTTGGGATTGGCTACAGCCCCCCACCCCAAAGCCCCTCAAAAGATAAGTAGTGTAGGAAATGGAATAAAATAAGCAAAATGGTTCATTAGTGAGCTTTAGAGGTGCTGACAGGGGGATTTTTCAGCTTTTGAGAGAGCCAGGATAGATGTTTCCCTGCCTCTAGTCTTTATGCTGAGCTGCAGTTTCCTCCATATTGAACGCACTATTCACCTTCTTAACTAATTCTCTGGAACAAAGGAAATACATGGATTTCTGAAAATGTTGAACTACTCCTTTAAGCTTGTAACATTCCTAGTCATGAGGAGAGACTATTATCCATTTATTCAGATGAAGCACAGATCAAAGTTTGACTGTAAATCTGATTAATGTGCCACAGTGTGCATGGCACTAGCTAATGTTGCCAGCAGTCTATAATCAGGTCTGTGAGGAATTATGTGAACTATTTGGACGTGTGGCTCTCTGTTCCTCTGTGGGTTACCATTCATGATAAAGTCTCTCACTGAAATGAAGAATGATTATAACACCACAGGGATGCAACTACGAAGGTGTTAAACGTGTTAATGATGTTTCACACTTTGAATGTTAACAGCACACCCTACTATGTTTAGACACCCAGATGAGTCTTGTTCACCTCACTGATAACAGCAGCTTATTAACACCAATCCTGAGATGACACAACTTACTTTCATGTACATGAAACAGTCAGCAGAAGCTTTTTTTTTCCTTTTTTTTAGGTATTGTTTTTTTGTTTTTTCATGTCACTGTCTATACTGGGACTGCTATTTGTTAAGTGGAAAAAGCAATCATGTTTAGTGTTTGCTCTTTCTCCCCATTGGCTCCTGTCAGCGTGGTTGCCAAGGTGTTGCTCAAGTGCCAGGTGAGTATTCCAGGCACAAAAGGACAAAGTGATGTTACAGACAATGCAAGCTCTGGATATAAAAAATTAGAGGCCCCAATGTTGTCTGCATGAAAACACTTACAAGGACATGCATTTATTAGTCTCAGCTATGCCTTTGTTTGTAGAAGCACTTTGTCTTTGCACTTTGAAAATTGCTGCACAAATAAACTTTGGTTTTTATAGATGTTCTTAAAAGACACTCACATTCTCAGTTATGTAATGTTTGTCTAGACTTTTATCTTTTATCAGCCATAAAGCTTATATAGTATATGATAAAAATGTCTCAGAGCATATTCCTAAATTGTTAATTAGCATCTGGAAGACATTAGCAAGCTTCCTTTTTCATCCTGTTTCCCTGTTTAGGTGGGAAAAAAAAGTGAGTGTGTGTAACACCAGTGTGTTTTCCTGTTATTAAATATTATAAAATATATGTTGAAACTAACATACGTCACTTCTATTGCCACCGCTGTGAAGGTGTGACATCGCCTTTGTTCTTCTTATCTGTCTCTCTCTTCTTTATCGAATCCTCTTCTTTTCATTTTCTTGCTTCATCTTTTCCCTCTCCTCTTCTTGCCCCCTCACATCGAGACTGTCCTCAGAGGAAAAACAGCACTGGTTATTGGTTCAAATGCCTAAAGTGGGGTTTAGTTCGACCTCATCACAGACCTGCAGTAGCTTTTTAGACATGGCAAAGCAGCCAGGCTCCAGTTACCACTAGGTTAGTCCACCACTTTGATCCAGACTGAAATATCAACAACTTTTGGTTGGATTGAAATTTTCTAACAAACACTTAAATTGATGACTCCTGATTTTCATCTAGAAGCAGCAACAGGTCAATGTTTTCATGCATCCTTTGAAATATCTCAGCAACTACTGGATGGACTGACATGAAATTTAGCACAGCACAGACATTCATATCCTCCCAGGATGAGTTGTAATAACTTTGGGGATTCCTGTACGTTACCACTCGCATCATTTTCAGCTCAGGATTTAATTTTGTACCACACTGGTTTTCTGACTACATTCCTTTAGTGCCAATCAGCAAATGCTAACATGCTAACATGCTAAACTTAGATGATAAACTTGGTGAAAGTAACTTGTAGGCTACCTGGTTAACATTTGCATGTTAGCATTGTCATTGTGACCATGTTAGCATGCTGTAGTTAGCATTGTAGCTCCACTGTGCCGAAGTACAGACTCACTCAACCTCTAGCATGGCTGTAGACTCTTTTCCTAACCTTAACTACTGTGAGTGTTTTAGTTGCCTTTAGGGTTCAAATGACTGATGTTTACATTGATGTGAATTAGAGTTTTTGTTGCTCAGAAGCAAAGACAGAAGTAGCATCACTTTGTTATAGTGCCGAAACAGTATATGATACTTTTCTTCTTCGTGACACAGAGGAGGTGTTGGCTTGTCAGTGCCTTAATCAATAGGCACCATAAGAAGTCAAAATATCAATATAGTCAAGTCTGTACATGTAGGACTCATACATATTTTATGTAATGCTGTTAACAGTGAGTATTTGTGCTACTTTCATAACCCCATGTAATTCAGGTTCACTGAAAGTAGAGTGTACCTCATCAGTAATTACCCCTACATTAGGGTTTCCCTGAAATACTACATCAGATAATGTGTTGTGTTCTGTCGCACATTGTGTTAACGAAATTCTGTACAGTAAGAAACCAGCAGTAAAGCACACCATGTTCCCATAAAAGCAGTGTCTGCCAGCTCCATCTAAAACCTCTCAGGACAAATCTCAACAACCTAATCCACAGTAATTGATTGTTATATCTAGCCATGCCCAGAGTTTCATTGCAGTTTTTTTTTCTTGTACACATTTGATGATGAGTGATGTTTCTCTCAGACTGATTTTGGAACATTTACGGACATAAAGAATCGATCTCAGGAAAAAAAAATATAAAAAAACCCCTTTTCTTCCCCAGAGAACATCTTGCTCTGTTTCTCACAACGAGAGCACAGCTAACACTTTGTGGGTAATTACATCTGGAGAGGCTGGTATCACACGTCATCTCTGTGTGACCTGACATCAGTCAGTGCGGCACACAGAGTACAAAGTTCACCTTTTTTAAACCTAATTAGCGATCATTATGGTTCCAAATTATGGCAGGATTTTAACATCAAAATGCCACAGTTCCCCTGCTTGCACCTGATCCTGTGCTGTCTCGCTCAGTTTAAGTTTAATTGATTTCTCCTCCCTGCAAAGAGCTCCATGTGATTTCTATCTTCAGTAGCTTATAGTTAAGGCTACAGATTACCAGTGCTGATTACTGTGTATGCAACTATGCAGGCATAATCAAACATTTCTTACAGCAGATGTTTAAATTGTGACAATTCACACTGACTTTTGATTCAATATCAACATGGGTCTGAAACTTGTTGCGTTTTCTGCTGTAGAGGACACTGATCACCAGAGTTCACAATATAAATGAGCTCTTATTGCAACAAATCAAGTGTTTGCACCTGCAAATGATCATTTCCAAGTGTGATTTCTCCTTGAAGTTTTCTTTCATTGATTGCACCTGTTACATTTGAATATTACACCGCACTGAACATGCATTACCTTGGCTGTCAACAGCTAAAAGCACCAGTTCATAGTTCCTTTCCCCATGCAATCCTTTTATTCCTTAATTTATTCAGTTGCAGTCTCTGTGCTAGATGGAAGTCAGGAAGACGTGATGGATAAATCATCTATCCATCTGCTCTGATTAGACACACGGTCACCCTTCTCTCATACCAATGGACAGTTTAGAGTCTCCAGGCGACCCAGCTATTTTCTCTCTGGAGTGTAGGAGGGAATTGGAGTGCCTGGCAGAAGCCTAAACAAGTGTGAGGAGAGGATGGGGCTCAGCCTCCATAAATATCTATAATCTATTATTATCTCCAACTTTGAAGGATTTCTTTGTTTAGTTATGTTCATTTGGCAAAAATAACTGCAGTAATATTCCTGAAAATGTAGATTTTTGTCTTTTTATATATTTGGTTATAAGTGAAAAATTAAGAATAAACCCCAAACACTAACTTTTAACTTTTAATGATATATATTAACATCTAAGGCAGCAGCTTCTCATTCTTGGAAAGCCTCAAAATAAACCAAGGGCAAACAGCAGTCTGGACTGCTCTGCCAAGAAATCATTTTGGGCATGTGCCATCCTACCAGGATACTTAAACTCTGTCCAATAAATCCATTATTTTTTAGTTTGTGTTTATGCAAGTCACAAATCAAGTAAACAGGTCATAAAAACTTAAAATTAAAACACATACACAAAGATGCAACACACCACATTTCCTCTAAAAATTAGAAACCAGGAAAAAAAGCTGTATGTCTGATCTTATCCTAAAGCTCTTCATCTTTATCTCCACAGGAAACGCCACAGTGTTGTGGTGCACCTGCTGCACGAACGTCTTTAAATCCGTGACCAATCGCTTCATCAAGAACCTGGCGTGCTCGGGCATCTGCGCTGGCCTGGTGTGCGTCCCCTTCGACGTGGCGCTGGGAGCCAGCCCTCGCTGCTGCTGGTGGCTTCACACTCTGCTGCCTCTGCAAAGCCATCAAGTTCCTCCACAAACTCTTCTGCTCCGTCACCGTGCTCAGCTTTAGCGCCATCGCACTCGACAGGTCAATTCAGAAAACACGGTTGACACAAAATCCTAAACATCGGTAAAGTAGGCAGAGGAAATTCATTTTTTAGTCAGGGATAATTGCAGTTTTCACTTGAAATTAAAATGCAAGCATCTTACAAAACAGGTAAAAAACCAAAACAACACTCTGTCCCTGAGTAGGATGAGTGATGTTTTGTTGTTTTACTCACTTCAGCTCCGCAGCCAGAACCACTGACTTTGAAATAACTATTTGAAAAAGGCCAGTGGGCACATCCCACTCACTTCACAGGATTTGGAAGTACCACTTGAGAGAGGTGGATGGTTTAAACTGATTCTCTGATCGGTTTATCAATACATGGCCTGGCTGAGTCAGCATCCTCTTCCTGAAAATGGGCACTTGTGGAGGCACAAATATCTGTGGCAGCACAAACATCGAACAAGGGTGTAAACTCGGGAAGATTCTATTTGTCTTTTTCAGTCTCCATCTGCACCCTGTGGTGTGGACGAAAGGGGGTAAGAGGTTGCTGGTTGATGGAGCATGTATACACCATGCTGAGAGGCCGTGTTCCAGGCCTCCCTGCAGAGCTAAAAGCTGCAGCCAAAAGTAGCCTGAGATGACTACTGCTGCTGCTGATACATAAAGTCTCACACTTATAAAGTAATGCTCCTCTGGATGCCAGTTTTACCTTACCTAAACATTTTTCACTGTATTTGTCAGCCTTTAGCAGTAATTTTGTATCACTACCATTGAACAATATTGTTAAAGTGTTCAATTAAATGTCCTTTAAATTGTCTTTCTAGATTATGGGTAGTTAAATCCTGGAGAATCCCATTTTATTTAAATTTATTTTGATATTTGTAAAATGTAATCTGCAAAATTCTAAATTTCTCGAAAAACATTAACCTTCTTTAGCTACCAACAACGAAGAAAGTTACACTAAAGAGACCAGAATCACTTTACGTTATTGTAGAGACCGGATCACATTCAATTTGAAAATCCTTCTCTTTTCTCAAAATATACCTGACACTAGATACAACAGTATCAAAAAGATGACTGACATTTCTCTACTATAGGCCACATTATGAAAAATTAAAAAACCACGCAGGACTTCATCAAATCAGTATAACCACACTGCCATATTTTATTGGTGTTTTATGGTGATTGCAGTCAGATCCTGTGTTGTTCTAGCCTCGTCTCAGCCTTGGTTTCACTGCTACACAAGATTATATCAACTCCGTAGCAACTAATACAAGCAGAATGCTATCAAACCAATGAATTATTTATTCTCAAGGAGGCAATCGAGGCTGTGGATATACAGGCAGGCTTAGACTGCAGTACAGTTATGGGTTCCTGTATGCACACACACATGCACACACTCGTACGGTCGCATGTGCTGATGAAGAGACAATCCAGGGAAATAAGCAAGTTCTTTATACGATTTGTTTTGCTTACAACTGGGACAACAGTAGGATGAGAGACAATCTACATATTATTATCTGTAATACAGATATGAGGAGATCTAGTTATGCTGTTGTGGGTGTGCATTAAAAACACACCCACATGATTTCAACTTCTGCATAAGGTATTGCACCACAGATAAAAGGAGAGAACACCCTTTCATCCCATTCCAATAAAATTATTGTAGCATTAAATATGCACACCTTTCCGGTCCCCTCCTAGTTGCAGGGCATTATGTTGCAGTTAGGTTATAGCATTATTTCAGAAGCTGAATTCAGTCTGCAAAAACATTCATATTATTAAAGATACCTTTGTTATTGATTTGAGTCTGAGTTGGGTTGCTATTAGCACATTTGAATTAGTTGTTATTTGATAAAAATGTCATGTATCTTTTCTTAACTGAAACATTTTCCCCTATAATTAGTTGTTTTACAGAGGCATTTATTGAACATTTTCATACTTCAGAGAAAATTATCTGCTGGATAAATTTGTTGCCTAGAGAATCTACTAAAAAAATAACTGTATCTCCTTCAACTTCTGTCAGAATTGCAGCTAATATAAAAGGTGCATGAATTGATTGACTATACAACCACAAAAAATAGTGGATGTGTATTTTCAGATCATACTTCAGCTGCTGCTATTGTTGATGTACAGTCACTTGTAATTTCCACTTTATTTGTTTTTTAATAGGCATTATCAGTGTGACTGCTTTCAGGCAACGCTCTAGTCAGATAATAAACCTTTTTCACACCAGACGTTTTGACTTGTCACAGTAAGAAAAGAACAGGTGCTGGCTTTGCACTATTCAAGTCTCCCAGTAAGCTATGATAGTGTGGCAGTCAGTCAGCATACACAATAAATCCAGTTTAATCTTCCCCATATGCAGGTCTTCATGCTGAAATAAATTCTGTTTTTGTCTGTAGGTACTACTCTGTGCTGTATCCACTTGAGAGGAAGATCTCAGATGCAAGATCCAGAGATCTGGTCATCTATATCTGGGTCCATGCGGTGGTGGCGAGCCTCCCCGTGTTTGCTGTGACCAACGTGACGGACGTCTATGTCACCTCATCCTGCTTCAGACGATCACACCCGCTCCCTGGGCCACATGGTGTATGTGTTGATCTACAACGTCACCACGGTGATCCTCCCCCTGGCCCTGGTCTTCCTCTTCATGCTGCTGATCCGCAGAGCGCTCAGTGCCAGCCAGAAGAAGAAGGTGATCATCGCAGCGCTGAGGACTCCGCAGAACAGCATCTCTATCCCGTACGTGTCCCAGAGAGAGGCTGAGCTGCACGCCACCCTGCTGGCTGTGGTACTGGCTTTCTCTGCCTGCAGCGCCCCCTATGGGGCCTTGGTGGTTTATCGCACCATTTTGGCAGACATCAAGGAACTGCCCATCTCGCTGTACCTCACAGCCCTCTGGCTCCCCAAGGTGTCTCTGCTCACCAACCCACTCTTGTTTCTGACTGTTAACCGCTCGGCACGTCACAGCTGGCTGGACCTGCTGGCCAGGATTCACAGACGCTACAGCCGCCGCAATGTGGTCAGCACTGGGGGTCTGGCCTCTTTAGGAGCAGAGGGCGTGATCGGGGAGCCGGTGGGACTGGAGACAGCCGGCCGCTCCGGGAGTCAGCTTCTGGAGATGTTCAACATTGGCCAGCAGCAGATCTTCAGACCCTCTGAGGAGGAGGAGGAAGAGGAAGATGTGGAGAATGAGATCCTCTCTCAGGGATCAGGAACCTGCTCCAGACCAAAAGAGGACCTCAAGGGCAGGTCGAGACTAGGGAGCCTCAGAGGGGAGGTGATCACCAAGAAGGACCCTCTGCAGGGCACAGGGGAAGGTTTGGTCATCACCAAAGAGAGCCCTCCTGCAATCGTAGCGCCCCGGGCCTCTCCCGTCCACACATGTGCATACGCCTCCTCATCACAGGTGGCGCCAGCTACGCCTACAGAAGCCGAGGACTCTACACAGTTTGGTTTTGGACCATTTGAGCTGCCGCCTCAGTGGTTACCCGAGACCAGGAACAGCAAGAAGAGGCTGCTGCCTCCGCTTGGTAACACACCTGAGGAGCTGATCCAGACCAAACTGCCCAGACCACGGCCTGAACGGAGAATCAGCAGAAACAATAAGGTCAGCACCATTCCCACTGTGAACCAGTGAAGCATTCCTGGCTGGCCTCAGATCTGCCAACACCGAACACAGCTCATTACAGGTTAGGCCTTATGGGTCAACCAGGCCTTGGCAGGATATTGACGTATCAAGCTGCTCGGTGAGATGCTCGGTTTCTTTCGGGGTAATTTAAACCTTTTGACTTCATTCTTCTCAGATGCAGTAGCAGCCATTGTAGAAGTCCAGGTTTTCCACTTTACTGCACAAAAGCTAGACGCCTGAGGCACAGCAGCTTTCTTATTGGACGAAAATCAATTTCATATCAAATATTCACCACGCTGTGACTCTGCTCAGTCCAACTTCACCACCACTGGAACAGAACCAATTCCATAATAGGACTCCATTCTACAATGACTACATGACTGAGAGGGCAGATACCTTTTTGAATCTCCCGTCTTTGATTAGAGCTGGCTTCAGTAGTTAAATGAACACACTGTACAAACCCAATTATCCTGAGAGATGCACTGATACTGGAAGATATATTTCCATAGCAAATAATCAAGTGAGGATATTGAACCTCCTAAGAAAACATTTTGTAAAATGGTTATGCTGTAATTGCATTCTGTAAATGTTCAGACCTGTTTGACAAGTTTTACTCGCCCTTTGCTGGCCTTTGTTTTTCTCAAGTCCCACTTTTGGAATATTTCTTTAAATGTGGTAGATGTTGTTGTCCTTTGTATTTTAAATGTAAGTGGATTTGATAAGATGAAAAATGCAGATGTACAAGACAGTATGCAAATATGTGTTATAAAAATGTGACATTTTCAGAGTTTAAATGTGTGTGTTAACTTGTTTTCTAGAACCCAAATTGCAACAAAGAGACAGAAAAATGGAAGAATATTACTGGTATGAGAAGAAAATCATCCAGGTTGGGGATCTTTTAGCCCCTTTTGATCAATTTTATTGATTTCTCCCAGGTTTCCTGAAAATCAATTTGCTGGTTCATTCTAAATAAAGCAAATAAGAGTAGAGATGCAAGTGCACATTTTATATGGTCACAAGCTCTGTGAAATTATTTTCAGTTTCAGATTTCTATGACACTATCGGCTTTGTATTCTTTTGTGATGCATTATTCAATCGAAGCAGCCTCAACCTGAAGCTCTGGCTGAGGTAAACAGAGCTGGGCTGCACTTCAAATATTTGTCAAGCTGTAACTCCCTTCGGGGCTACCCACAATCCCTTGCTATGTCCACAAAGAACCTGAATCTATGCTGTGTTACCAGGAGAAATTGTTCAGTGATGCCTGACTGGAAACAATATCCATTGCTACTACACGTAAGCAGGAAAGAGATGAGTAATATGTTTATTCTCACACCTCTCTCCCAATTATGACTGTATTAGTGATTGTGTTAGATGGTTCTCATAGTTTAAAGTTGCTGTTTTGGTGGATATACAGAAGGAGTACTGAGCCCAAAATGCTGTTGGAAATACAAAGCGTCACATGAAACAGGAAGATCATTAAGAATACGATGGCTTCGGCACATATTTCCCGCCTGACTTGATTCAAGGCTTATTCAAACAACAGTCTTTAACTCCTGCGACCATTAAGAGCTTGACAACAGAGATACAGCACAGCTATATAACACAGACGTGATTCACGTAAAATGTGTGAGTTTAAAAATCTTGAGAGTCAAAAGGTTGGTCCAGGAAAAAGAGATACATTTTCATAGCTGAGACGCTCAATCTAAAGTGTTGGACAGTTTGTTGGAAAAGCATCAGTCAGAGTTAGCAGCATTTGTGTTAAAACCCGATGAAAGTTGGTAGGTTGTTTGCTCAGGCTGCCAGGTCACTGTGAATCAGAACCACAACCACACAGGCCAAATTGTTGAATGTTTAACTCAAAAATAATAACTAAGGGTTTGTTTGTTTTATCATAAGATGCTGAACGAAAACAACAAAACAATGACATTATCGAAACAAAAAAAACTAATCTACTAGATTTTATTGCAAAAATCAAATATAATATTAGGGGTGGTTTAAATCATAACTTTAAATCATAACATCAGTTACCATGGAAACTCAGTCGCTGTGACAACACAGTTCTTCTCTAATGACATCACAGTGATGTCACAGAAACACTTGGCTGATAGCTTGTAAATAGAACCTCCTCTCCTCCACAGAGAGTTGGACAGGTCTGAAGTTTGGAGCTGAGCCAATTGGAGCTTCTGTTCCAGGGTGGTGGAGGGCAACTGCCGGGGGGACCTGAGGTTTATGAGGGCCCCTCAGTCCCCCTGGTAGGGGAAGCCATCCCTGAAGCAGCTGACTTACAGTCAGCCAGAACCGAGGGTTTGACTAGCTCTTCTCTGAGCGACAGAGCTACCAACTAAGCACTGTGGGAGGGTCAGGGTTGGGGTTAGGGTTAGGGTTAGGGTTAGGGTTAGGCAGAGTTTTAGGCAGGGTTTTGGGCAGGGTGTCTGGGTTGGTAAACAATCAGAAACACTCATCTGTCAGTCTTTCTGTCTGTCTGTCCTTTTTTTCAACAATTGCTCATACATTCAAGGTCAAACTTGTAGTTTTTTGCATGAGGGGTACAGACCCTAGCCCATCTGACAGAGAGCTATGTTCAGGGGGGTTTTAGAGAGGTTTTTAGGGGTTTTAGGGAGGGTTTTAGGGAGGGTTTTAGTAAACTCTCCCTAAAACCATTTTCAGGAGGGTTTTAGGGAAGGTTTTAGGGGAAGGGTTTTAGGGAGGGTTTTAGGTACTCTCCTAAAACCCTCCTTAAAACTCTCCCTAAAACCATTTTCAGGAGGTTTTAGGGAAACGGTTTTAGGGTTTGGAGGATTTTAGTAAACTCTCCCTAAAACCATTTTCAAGGAGGGTTTTAGGGAGGTTTTTAGGGAGGGTTTTAGTAAACTCTCCCTAAAACCATTTTCAGGAGGTTTTTAGGGAAGGGTTTTAGGTGAAGGGTTTTAGGGAGGGTTTTAGTAAACTCTCCCTAAAACTCTCCTTAAACTCTCCCTAAAACCATTTTCAGGAGGGTTTTAGGGAGGGTTTTAGGGAAGGTTTTAGGGGAAGGGTTTTAGGGGGAGGGTTTTGGTGGGTTGCTGTATGTGCTGTTCAACCAGTCCAAGGTGACTTTTCAGAGAAAGCACTGGTTTCTGCCATATTTTCAAGGATTTTGTTGTTGTGACTGTTTGGGGTGGTGAACGTCTAGACGTGTTAATAGGAGATCAGAGGCTTACTGCCTGCACAAAAGCTCTAATGTATTCTGTCAGCAGCACAACCACTGGGTTTGGACATCCAGCAGCACATTAACAATATAACTCCCAATTCAGTTATATTGATTCAGGTTGTCAGTGTGCCTTCTAACCCATCCTTTGTCAGCTCAAAACCTGATTTTATTCACAGAAATAGCAGAAGAAATCCTTGTTGCAACATTTAAAATTCAAGCAAATTAGAGCAGCTACAATCCAGACTATAAAAACACAGTTTAATCTTCTTTGCAGTTTGTGTAAGAGGGAGCACATGAGGAGCCTTTGAGAAACAGAGGCAGGAGAACAAAGTCTCTTTTTGTTATCAGCTTTGGTTTATTGTAATCTAAGCAGGAATGGCTGTCACTGGTGTCGTCATTGTTTTGCCGTCCTCTGCCTTCAGTCTTCATCTTCACGGAAAGTCCACTACAGAAAATGGCATTGTGTGTTGTCGTCCAAATCATGGGACAATTCAGTGGTGTTGTCAAGGAGTAAAACCAGTCACCTCACCACACAGAATAGGTGAGAGGTGGAAATTCACAGGGATTTTTATGTGCTTTTATGTTATTTAGTTTTACATTAAAGGCTCATACATTCTCGTGAACATTTCATTAAAACTATAGTGTGAACTTCTATTTTTGAGCTGTTAAATTGAGAGGTATTGCATATTCAAATATCTTTTTTCCAGGCAAGTTCACAGTACCTTCTGGAAATGTATCACACCAGACTTGGCTTTTACGCTAAAGCATTATGCAAAACCACCCAGCATGCTGATGTTTCTGATTTAAATTAGAGGTGATGATGCTCTTGGCTGTATAAGCCCTGCTCATATTTATTCATTTTACAATAACTAATGAATTTTAATTCCTACAAGGTGGGCAAAAGGCTTATCTTTAACAGTATAAAAAAATCCACTGTCCCCATCAGTGAAATCAGTTTAGAATGTGTCAGATCTGTGTAATTGCAGGCATCCTCTCCAACATAATGAAGGTGAATAGACTTTATTGATTATAGTTATGTTATACAGATAATTGCCTGCTTGAACCTATCCAAAAAAAAATGGACTCCATCTTTTTGTTCTCTGTTTTTTTGTCCATAGTCACTGAAATGAACTTGTGTTGCTCCCTGCTGCAGCTGCTGAGGGCTGTAAGCTAACACAGACTCACAGAAAACAGTACTGCAGCATTAAATGTGACTGCTTCATTCAAATGCACAACAATAATGACAATTTAATATGCTCCCTCTCATTATGCAGTAGTCAAAGCTTATTTTCATTAGAGAAAATCAATCACCAAACAGTTGACAGAGCCATTATCGACACCATGGATACATTCATTAACAACAAATCCACTTATTGGACTTAGAATACATGCAGCATGAAAGAGTTTTTAACTACTTCTTTTTTTCTTGTAGCCATTACTGGTAGCAACTGATTTAATTAGCATGGTTGCTAGGCAACAGGTAACCCAGATGCTGTACAGCAGCTACAGCGTTTCCCTCGCTCCTGACTTCAAACACAGGGTTAAGGGGCCGTACAAGTGCGAGGCTAAGGACGTAATATGGCATGATGGTGTTAATGTAGAGTGACTCTGTAAGCAATGGCTGCAGGAGATGGAAGCAGAGTCCTTTCAATTAATTTCAAGCACCTCAGAGGAGAAAAAAAAAAGAATATTCCCTTTTTCTTTTTTTTTTCCTCCGAGCCACTTTCTCTTTGACTCAAATGAGCGTCTTTTATAATCAGTGTGACATTTTGTCTGTTTTCTCAAACTGAGAAACAATCTCACCTTGATTTTTAGGTAAGCATTCAAAGTGATTTTTTAAAATGGTATCCTTCTTCACAGCTGTTAGTGTCAGTGATGAAGTTCAAGCATGAGCGATGGACACTCTCTTAAAAAATCTATTGAATGGTTAGTTGTCTCACTGGAAGTAAAACAACACAAGTCTGAAGCCATGCTAGCAGCTCCATGAGACTATACTTAGGCACAGTGAAGCTAAATGCTAAAGTCTAATCTTACCTACCACCTTTGATTATTAGCAAAAAATAAATACATATACAGCTGAGGCTGATGGCAAGGTCACAAGTTCTGCAGGTATTTGGTTTTTAGGTTGTCTGAAGATGGTGTTAGATGGAAAGTTATCAGTTATCAGTTTATCCTGAATGTACACAGACTAAATCATGTGTGCACCAAATCTCAAGACACCAGAGTTGTTGGGATTCATCCTCTGGGAACCATGAATGTCTGTTCAACAATTTCATGGTAATCCATCCAATGGACCACAGTCTGGACCAAAGAGGTGGACTGAAACCTGCTGCCATGACTGCTAAAAATATCAGTTTTGCAAACACAAGGTGTCGTGGTCAAGGTTACTTACAGCCTTCCTCACAGGAGGGATTGTGTCTTTTGTTGTTTTGTTTGTATACTTAATATACTTAAAAATAAGGTAAAAAAGTTACACCTGTATTTGACATTTCTGCCAACCAAATTGTTCCAAAATATATAGAAACACATGAAAATAGAAATTAAAATCGCTTTAAGCAACAATACAATATCTAAAGTAACTGGATTAATTTTTTGACTTTTTGACCTTTGTATATACATAGGTGTGATACATCTGCCTGATATCTCGTCTGCACTCTTGTTGTTGTTGTGTCCTTAAATGCAGCCTTGTTTGTGAGATGGAGGGCTGTTGTTTGAGAGCTGGAGGGTCGAGAAACCCAACTTTTTCCTCCTCGGCTGAGCTCAGGTTGTCTGACAGCCAAACCTGTGAGTCACAGCCGTGTGATTCAGCAGAGTTTTTGTATTTCTTGCTTTGAGTTTGAATGAGTCAAACAATTACCTCGACCTGAAACTCATCAGCAGGATGTCACGTAGCTCTGTTATTAAGACAGAAAGGAAAGTGTTTTGAATCACAGGCTAAATGGTTGTTTGACCGTACATAGGAAATGGAGGTAAAAAGAGAATTTAAAAAATGTTTGTTTCTCAGCACTGTATCTGAACAGAATTACTGAAATCATCAAAAGGAAAAATAAACTGGCTACTTGCACAGTAATATTCACCAAATTGAAGAGTTGGTTCTGTGTGTGTGTATGTGTGTGTGTGTGTGTGTGTGTGTGTGTGTGTGCTTTCTGTGTAGATGTGAATATGTGCGTGACAGGGGTTGTCACTGTTGGTGTCAGGTCACCTCGACTCAGGTACTCAACCACATCTGTTAAAGCTTGACATTCATGCAGCTGTGTTTCAAAAGGTGTGCTGTTCTCCATCCACACAGATCTTTGCTTTCAACACACCGAACAATGAGAGAAAGATAATATCATTTTTTGGCCGCAGTGCCACGTGTGTTTTGTGTTGTTTTTGTCCTGTGCTCCTCCAGGTATCACCCTCCTGCAGCAGGTGGCTTCCAGGCTGTGTGCTGGTGTCAGCTCCAGTTGTGGTGAACCTAGATTAGTCCTGCTCCCTATTTGGAAGGACTTTTTGCTTTTGATTTCATTTGTTATTCTAATTATTTGCTGTTGTATTTCAGTTTTCCTTGATTCTTTCCTTTACTGTTACTCTCCTCATCCCCTGGACTTTCCCTGGATGTATATATCCATATCCAGATTTGTACTTGTTTTGGTGTGGACGTGGCCTCAGAGCTCAGCTGGCACCTCTGCTCGTAGACCTCACCCCCTCCTCTGCCCCTCGCCTTTCATCAGTAATGTATTTTCATGGAGACATAAAAGCCTGTCATGACTGATCTCTCGAGACTTTTTGCAGAGCTGATGCTGGTGCTACTGTAGAACCATCTAGACTCCTGTCTCCTCCTCAGACAGACCATGTTACTCCCCTGAGGGATCCGAGTCACCACTTTGTTCACATTTTCAGCAAATACATTGTACTACACATATGTGAAACTGTGCACTCAACACATCTCTGGTTTTAATTTTATATATTTTTATTTTTAGCTTTTTGAGCATGTAAATTAGCCTGCAGCAAAGATAGTGTGAACTTGTTTCACCTCAGTTTTTTGCTGGTATGCAGTGAAGAAGTCACAGACTAGCTGCACAATATGAACACAACTTAGCATTAATTGAAATGATAAAGTAAGACGCAGACCACTGGACATAGCAAATGCATAGTTTTTAGGGTTTAATCACTCCAATATAAATGAATCTAAATGTATATTTTATAGAAAACAATAGATTTTAGTTCTGAGTTATGCTCTGATTTTGCCAACAGGAGGTACTTCCCATTTTGCCAATGTGAACATGAATGCAGGATAACTTCAGTAATGGCGTCTCAGGTGAGTAAAGTGTGTCACCCTGTAATCACACAGTTGGTAGTTTGATTCCAAAGTCTGCTTGAGCAAGACACTGAACTGCAAATGCCTCCCCTGAGCAGCTATGTGTCAGCTGTGCCACCAACAGTGTGTATTTATATGTGTGTGTGTGTGTGTGTGTGTGGGTAGGCAGGTGAATGGGACTTTTGTGCTCTGTATAAAGGTACTATAAGAACGCAGTCCATTTCCCATTAAATGTAGTCCATGTGTGGAGGCTTTACATCAGCTTTAAGAGGCCAGTACATGACATTGAACATCTGCAGTTGTGGTCACTTTTAGTTTCTGTCAGGGTCACAGTATTATTATTGTTATTAATGGATATGTGAGCAGGGACCTGTTTTGAAAAATATTACCTGCTGGTGCATTTAAGTGCTTCCGGGAAACTCCTAAAAATTGGCTGCCAAAAAGCAACCTTTGTAGTATCACAGGATTTTTATTACAACACAAATATATATTGCATCTTTTTTTGCTTTCAACTCCAGAAGAAAAAACTCTACAAATATCACAAAAAACAACAACAGTGCTTTTTTTTTGACAGTCAGAGAAATGGTGAGTGAGTGTGAGGAAGATGACATGAGAGAGAGAGAGAGAGAGAGAGAGGAGGACAATTACCTGTGTTAGTGAATGGTGACCAGCAAATATCCCCATGGCAACCTGTCCCCCAATTCTCTGAATAGTGATGATGGTGAAAGCACAAATAGACTGACCTGTTATATAATTTGAACAGTAAGATTGCACTGGGAAAATAACATGCAAGACTCCTCTTTTCTCATAAAGTTCAACAGCCTCTGTCTATTTTTGTCTTCTTTTGTCTCTCTCCGTCTGCACTTCAAGTCTCAGCAAACCAGTTTTCGATTTACAAGAGGAGTAAAGACCTCAGGCATCATCGTTCAGGATGGCATATTCGCAGCTAAAGCGTCCACCGATATTTGAGTGTCAGAGACGCAGAGCGCAGGGCAGGACCTAGCCTCAGCCTCTCCTCGCCCTGTCAGAGATGTTTAGGCGACAGAGCATCATCCCTCTGGGAGGCCCAGTGTCCGCCTGGGGCGTCTCCCACTCTCTGGGACTCATGTTGGGTTTGTGTGTCAGATGGTGATTCAAGGAATGACGACAGCGAAACACATCCTGAAGTCTACAGGAAGTCCGGGGGGTCTCACTGCAAGACGACCCTGCAGGCTTCAGGTGATGAAATCATAAATTAGAGGGTAACTAGAATCAATAATCAATACTGTCAGCAGACTAATGTCTGCTGCTGACCTTTGGTCTGAATTCATTACAGAAAGGCTTGGTTGTTTTTCCTCAACTGAGGCTAGAGATCAGAGACAGTCAGAGGACAACACCTCTTATTTTCATGAGGAAGTGCTAATCTATGTCCCTCCATTCCTCATCACCACCACCACCAGTTGGCTAGGATCTGGGGTTTTGTCCTTCATATTGGAAGCGTCTAATTCATGGAGTTTAAGCACCAGTCTGTTCCTCCTGTTCACAGTACATTTAATCTTGCTTTACTTAAAGGAAAGTGGGTGTTCAGGGGTTGATTTCCCAAAGTACATCCAGATTTTATGATCACAAAGTCGACAGAAATACACGTTATTGACGACACCTGTATGGGGTTAACAGCTATACTGACATTTAAGATGAGACAGTTAGAAGTGACGGAGAGTCTACAGAGTGAAACCGGGCCAGCATTTCCAAATCCCGCTGTTTTATGCGTGGTCAGACTCCCAGCGTGGATCTTTACAAAAGCCACCTGAAGAGGATGGACATTCACAAACCCCTTCAGTTTGCTTGATACACCTCTGATGACACAGTTTCCCCTCCATTAATCATGAGTGCTGCTCTCACAACCAAGGAGCCTGATTGTCTGTCCTGCTCACGCCATCCTGCCACTGCCTGTAGTGAAATGATGAAATGAGCTCAAAACAAGCCGACACACCGTGCTCTCTGGTTATATTCACTGCATTCCACAGTCCACTTTTCATACAGTTTCATCTGAATGTGACTCAGAAGGCTTAACATTTTTACCCTCTCATTATTGGCCAACCCAGACAGCTGACATTCCCCTACCCCCCACCCCCCAGAACATGACTGCAAATCCTAATTCTGCTGAGAGCCTGCTCCTCAGACACTCGGTGCTGATGTAGGGTGACATTTCGTTTTCTAAATTTGTCGACTTGAGCTGAACCATTAGGATGACATGATTGGGTGGTTTATTTCTTTTTTTTTACTCAATTTACCTGACCTTTATCTAAACAGGTTCCCCGTTACAAGGTACTGAGTAGACTTTATTATCCCTGCAGGAAGAAAAAAAACAGACATAGAGATGATAAAAACAGTCACGTATCAAGTCCATATGTTTGATTTTGCAAGAGCAGTGAACCTTGGTATTTTCTGATTATGACTTATTGATAACAAAGCAAAGAACAGGTGTAACTGCTCTGCTTTGCATGTCCTTGGATCCAAAGAGCACCTGGATTTATGTTAGAGAAATCTTATTAGAGGCAGCTGCATGTAGTTGAAGGTAAAAACAAATTAAAACACTCACTGTTCTGCCAATAGGGGGCAGTAGTGCCCCATAGGAGGCACTTTTTGACCTTTGGGTGCTTTCCTTATATTGACAATAACACCTTTAGGCACAGACATGTCCTACATACTCAACACTGAAAGACAAGAGACTAATTTTCTTTAGACTTCTTAGTAAGAAGTCTCAAGTCGTACAAATTCAGTGGGATCGGTCAGATGAAACCAGTAATATTCCTGGGTCATGTCGTTGGAGTAAGAGACGTCTGGCTGTGATGACTAGTCATGATAACAGGCCGTCCCATCCCTCAGGCGCTCGCCTCATTCCTGACAATTAAACACACATTACAGAACAGCTTTCACACACGAGACTGGCGTGTTTTCATGTTTTTTAATGGTTACCTGACAGCGGCCATCAAAGCATCGATATTATGGAGGATTTAGAGCAGATTTGCATGAGCGAGGAATGTGAGCAGCAGCAGCAGCATGACAGAAAAGCAGTGCTGACAGATGCCCATCGATCTCTTTTAACAGTCAGGTGATCACCGGTAAACACGGGCAAACAGGCGTTTGATGGATGACTGTGTGCAGGCGGCGGCTGAGTTCATGTATGTTAACATGACAGGTGGGGTCAACGTCAGCTCAGCAAAGCATAAAAGATTCACAGTATCACACTGAGCATGGTAATGCGGCAACATCAGCCTGAGCTGAAACATCAGTTCATTCAGGTGTGGTTTAAAGATGTAGTTGGAAAAGTACAACATACAAAATTACAACTGAATATTTGTAACCTGTGTTTGCAATAATAGATGGAAAACCCGGCTTCTGTGATGACAACAATGTGGGAGACGAGTATCACATTTTGTTGGAATGTAAGAGCCTCATTTCAATGAAACGTAAACAGAAGTTATGACTTTTCCCAACAGTGCATTAACAGCCTGCATCAGGACTCCCTGCTCAGTCATGTCAAAGGGGGGGGCTAATTAGCACAGGATCTCTGGTTGGCTCCTGGTCTGCAATCAGTTCCATTACATTCTGATATATGCCTACCAGCCCTCTGCACACCAGTATCACCATGGAGCTGACTGCAAGATAATTAAAGCCAAATACATTAGTAATTACATCACCACTGACAAAGGAAAGGAAAGGAAAGGAAAGGAAGTCCTATAAGAGAACTATAAGGGACGTGGACATGCAGAAGCAATAGGACAAAAAATATAAACTCAACAAACGTGATATTAATCTTAATAAAAACTTTAACTGAAGTGTGTGTAACAACTGTAAAAAATATGAATACCATATTATTTATAAAGTTCTTGTAACCATGCTGTCCAATACAAAGAAGGACTTAATGCATGAGATGAAGGCCCATGTGTGTGTGTGTGTGTGTGTGTGTGAAGCTGACAGACTTTATTTTCCATCAGCTGCCTTCCTGCAGGAGAACACAGAACCACAGACTGTCCTCCTCCAGGTGCCTGGGTTCTACACAGAGATGGATATTTTTTTCAATCTGAGTCCACTGGGACCCAGTCAGACCGGACAGGCTCCGGTCTAATTGGCCTCTGTACATTTCTCAGGTTTGTGGATGGACTCTGGTTCAAAAATGTTGCTGAAAAAGTCCTGCTGAAAGGAATTCATCGTCAGAATTTAATTAGGATTTGTGGGCTTTGTTTGAGTTTGGCTCGAAAAACTTTGAAATTCCTGTGAATGTTTTGCCTTTTCAGAGACAAAGTTCTATATTTATTGATATTTTGCATGAAAGAAGAGTCTCTGAAATAACACAGGTCTGAATGTTTGTAACACACAAATCAGATACACTCATAACTATTCCAGATCAAGGACTCCACTCTTTGGTGGAGTTCTTTGGAGTTCTAACCCCATCTGCTGGATAAAACATGATAAAGCACCTAATTTACATACTGCAGTGAAAAGCTTTTAATGTGGACTGACAGGCGAGTTTTAGCTTAGCTGTCATCTTTAGGTGCCAACAATCAGGATATTGAGGCCAAATGTGATGAGCAGAAACCTCTGGGACACTGAATAACAGCTGACAAAAGGCCAAACATGAACACAGATAGTGAAATATTACTATTGGTTCAGTACATGCCCTGGCTCTGAAGCTGCGTGATGCTGATTTATAGCTTTACTGCATGAGCTGTATGAAAGATTTACCAGCTGTTTTGCTTTGTGGAGAAAGCTGTTTTCAGAAAATGTGTTATTCCGGGGCAGAGAACAGAATGGACATTTGCAGCTAACACAGAAAAGGGTCTCACCCTGGTGCCAGAAACACCTCCTGGGTGCCAGATAGACTTGTTTTCAGGAAGGGGAGCCCTTCAAAAATAGGAGCACGCAAGACTTCTGACGAGTCTTTAATTCAGTGGCAGAAACACAAACGCTTTTCATAAAATATAACTCATAAATCTGTTTTATTAGCATGATCATTGTTAGATTTCATAATAAAATAATCATTAGCATTAAAATACCAGCTATTATTGTAAAACATTTCTGGACAAAGTAGCCACAGAAAGCCTGGCCTGTTTTCACATGCTAAGATATAATGCGGGAAGCTTCATTTAAAACCTATGGAGCCTGCAGAGCAACAGACAGCACAGCAGGGTGTCCCGGTTAAAGTCATTTACTGATGCTCCTCTTAATTTCTACAGGGGAGAGCCTTTTGTGTTAATGTGCGGAGGGCATACTTCAGGTTTTACGGTGTGTCTTGTGCTCTTTTCTCTCCTCTCTCTGTTTTTCCCGTTCTTCTCTTCAAATCCTCGCCTCTTGTTCCTTTGCCCCTCTTGTAATCTTAAGGGAGAATTTCTGGTTTACCAGAGTGCTCTGTTCCCCATAGTGGCTCAGACTGTGTGTTCCTCTTGTTATTTCCATCCAGTCACCTTTCCACACATACCAACTTTACTGTGTCTCATATAAAAACATGCACAAAGGTTCTCAGAGTCTCATTCTCTTGGCTGAGTGTTGTTGCTACCAAGGTAGAATTTTATCAACTGGAACACTCACACATTTTGTGGTATGCTTAAAAAGCCTAGAGAGTTACAGTTTTGTTGTTGTTGGCAATATCCCACAGTCACATTAGACATTTGATCAAAGCTGCATGTTAGATCCAAATGTACTGATTTAATATTTGTGACTTATTTTCCTTTTGTTGAATGGAATTCCATGTATTTGCAGAAAGTGCTCAAAATGGGAAAGGTTTAAGTTACACCTTCAAAACCACTATGTGTAGGATTATTATGTGATTTGATTTTAACATCATAATTCAAATGGCATAAGTTGTTTGTGCATTCTTTCCTGCTTTCAGTCTTTTCAGTGTCACTGGGTTGAATTCTTGCATAACATTGTTGTGTTGGGTCTTTCTTTGCCACAAGCTCATAAGCTGGAGGTGTTGCTAATTCAGGACTGATTCTGGAGAAGAATTTTCAATTGTTGTTATCATTTACATGTTTTTAGTGCAATAATTTAATTTTTCAGTTTTTCTATATCTAGATTGCAACTCATTTGTCCACATCTGTTATGTTATTTATCCAATCCAAAGGCCATGTGTTGTGTTTTCTAATTATAATATAAGCCATTTAAAGTAAATCTTGCTGCAACCAATGACATATTTGAGTGAGTTGTGTTGTACAAGAAAAGGAATAAAAACTACTTGAGCCACAACCAAGAAATGTTACAGCCACTTTACCATTCAATAATGACCAACTGGGAGAAGATTTGGAAGTGATGAGTCATTAATGTTGCAGCCAGCATGTCAGCAACGTGTAACATGTTTGGTTTTGATCAATAGAACCTTGTTTTGTAGCTTGTGTGGTTTTGGAAAATAATTCACATAACAGTTTTTGTCAAGTTAGATCATGTTAAAATGTCTGTTGGATGAAGGATGAGCAGCTCACAACTGTTTCCATCAATTGTTTATGTTTATGCGTTTGGCTGAGCAAAGCTCACGTGAGGGGAACTTTTTTTTTTTTTTTTTGCCAAGTGAAGGTGACCTCAGGGAAGAGCTGGAGGATTTTTCTTGTCTGTGTTTTTCTCAGTTGGAGCTTTGTTTTATAACACCGCTGACTTGTGCTAGGGGACCAGGGGGTGGAAACAAATGAAGGGCTTCCCATGTGAAAGTGGTTCCCTCTCGGTGCGGCAAGAGCTCTTGTCCTAATTAGCAGGAATGAGTTACGGCTGGAAAAGCTGAGCTCAGGCAGGCAGGCAGGATGAGATGGAGCAGCAGAGGCAGCCATAGTGCCGCGCTGCAACTGTTTTTAACACTGTGGCCATTGACCTACCAGCTAGCGTGGCTCAGCTCCTGATCCAAAGCAGCAAGGCTTGGAGGCCGATGCAGGGCAGGGAGGTGAGATTTTAGCCAAGTGCACTTGGAAAATCTTGCATGGGAACATATAAGGTGAGGATTTAGCTAACAGCAGCTTCTGTGAGAAAGGTAAAAAGCTGGTGGGTTCAGTGTAGGGTCGAGTGTACCACAGGGATCTCCCATCAAAACCCTCCAGCAGTTGATCCAGGAACCGGAGTCTGGAGATGATGTAAGACCCACAAAGCAACAAAGACTCATTTGTGCCACTGTGCCACACAGTGTCTCACAGTGCCCTTCATATGCACCAGGCTCTCTGTGAGATTATGTTTCAGGAAAAATACCTTGCAGTGCAGAAACTGTTTCAATATGTATCCTCAAGGTCAAAGAGTTTTTTGGACAGCCTTCAAAAACCAGGGATGGGGGTACATTGGGTTGCAGCCGCATCGTCAAGAGGGGTCAGGGACACAGCATTGGGGCACTTCTGACAAAAGACAACCCATGTGGTAGGCCTGTGCTGGACCAGATGCTTAAGCCAATGCTGGGCTAACATTACCAGCTGCTCGGCCAATGTATTATTCTTTGGCTGCTCCACGCTGAATCAAACGGTCGGGCCAAACTTGGACTGATGTGGCTGGGTTGGTTTGGTGCCCTAACCGGGCAAACATGCCTGTGCAGGTCAGATATACAGGCATGGACACTCTCCTGCCAGCTGTTTAATGCTCCACCATGTTCAGCAGCTGGGCGTTACCTTTGTCTATCTGCTATTCAGTGCTGAGCAGGTAGCGTATAACAGGTTTTTAGACCTTTTTTCATTGTAAAAAAGCTCCTTCCCGTGTTAACGAGAGCCATGAGAATGAACCAAAACAGTTAATAATAATTAGAGCAGTTCCACAGACATATTGCATGCAAAACTGATCCCTTATTTGAAAAATTATTGAAATGAAATTATATATGGTAGCTCCACCTCAGATAATATTTTCACAACCAGATGTGATGTACATGAACGAGAGCCACACCTGGTGATTAAAAACCCATCCATATTGTTTGAACTAACGTGGCAGTAAGAGGTTAACAGGTACTGACCTCTGAATGAATAACTCACCTCTCAGGTTGTGTGTGTCTAATGGGTGTGCGTACACCAATGACCAGCTGTGTGTTTTTGATTCAACTTCTTCTTGGAGGAGAGCCACTCATGTGGTTAGAGGCCCTACAGCTGTCTCTGAAGAAGGAGGGTAGGAGGACTCGTCTATCGTCTCCTCTACTAGACATCCAATATAACTAATGCAAGGGTGGCACAGGAAAGTAGCCGCATATGTACATGTGCAGTATTCAGCAAAAAACAGAGCTAAGAGACGAGTGAATACTGGACTTACAGTTGTCAGGTCTCCAGTCATAACATTTACATGCTTTAAAGTAAATACTTCTCTAATAACTGTATTTATATGGATTAATTTAGTGTAGTATTTGTTCCACTGTTCATCACCACAGGCAGTTATTGTTTGTCTTGAAAATAGGACACTTGGGTTTCAGTGGCTGGCGACCTTTGACCCTCACAGCTTGAAAGACCCAAATAATCTCACAGAATCGCAAAACTGAGAACAAAAGGTTTGTCAACATTGTTATGTTCTAGCTGTGTTTGTAATCTTGATCTGATTAAGATCATTTGGGGCATTTACATAACAATTCAGGTCATCATAGTACCAGTGTAAATGGATAAAGACTGAATTTTCATTGTGCATGTAAACATATACACTGTGATGCACTGTTTGATTTACGGTTACAAATGTGTTGGGTTTTTTTGCCCAGGTGTTCCATTTAAAAAGAAATTAAAATGTAATAGAGTACTGAAGCCACAACACTGAATCCTGTTTTTCCATCATGTGACCAACCTTCAAAATTGAAAACATCTTACAGATCGTACTTTCTCATGTCTCTGTTTTATTGCTTTTCCATTCATTTTCAGGTACGTCTGTCTGTTAATTTTGTGATTTTAATGCGTCACTTACATTCTTTTGTGGATTGGTAAAGGGCAGCGGATTTCACTTTGGAAGCGGACAGTGATGTGTTTTTCCAACGCACGTGCAGGACGTCCAGGAAATGTCTGGCTGCAGCTGCAGTAACAACACGGAGCGGCTCATGGCCTCTCTGCTCTACAGGAGCCTGTGCAGGGCCAGGGACTGTTTTCAAACCTGCAGAGACCTTCTCCACAGGTACATGCTGTGATGTGGTATGTGAATGCCTGGCAACTCTGCTCCTATTGCAAAAACACATCTATAGGAGGTAAGTGGTGCCAGCCATGAGTGGGAACTGAGATTAAAGTGTGATCTGTAGGAAATGAAAAGGATATACTGTCTGTATATGTTTCTGTCTGCAGGGTAAATGCACACAAATTCATCATTTTTTTTACTTGATATAAAGTGGATATTTTACAACTCTCATCTAAGATACATGTTAGCAATATCCAAGTAGACTCCTCTTGAGATCCACGCAGGTGACCAGTGACTTTTCAAAAGGAGTTTGACCTCAGTGGTCAGCCTGGGAGCATCATGCATGAGAGTCCTTTCATCTCTGAGGGTTACCAGCCAGCAGACAGACATTATTAGGCAGCTTGCAGAGTGACCCCAGGGCTACCATTCATCAGCTGCTGATTAGTGACACACACCCTGTGGACTGTGGGGATGTGATGATGCAGAGTCTTCTCCTGGCAGACTTAATCAGTGACCTTTGACATCTCAAAGAAAGAGGGACAGAGCTGCCCAAACATTTTTTCACACCAGATGTAGACTGAATAAATGCTGGAGAGTAAAAGTGTGCAACGACAAAAGCAACACTGATTACTGAACAATATTCTGTCTTTTAATTCTGTATTATATTTTGGTTTATGTTTGATTTCCATTTGATTTTTAAGATGCTAAATTATAGGTTAAAATGTTTGACTTTTTGTTGAGTACAGTTTAAGGTGTAGTGGTATAGAAAACCTGGCAACAAAAATCACATTAGATCATAAAGCTCCATGTGTTTATGTGGCTCCCTGAACAACTTTGTTCTATTTTATGTAAAACCCAGAAGATGTCTCAAAAGATTTGAAACCTTCTTGAAGCCAGTCAGGTAAGAGAGACTACACTTCTGCCCTGCCTTTCTTCAAAAACAAAGAAATAGCGGGGAGCTTGCAAGAAAATATTTCACTTGTCCCAAAAGACTTTTTTCGTTGTATATATATTCAGATCTTTTTCTTTAGTTGTCTTTGCATTCCAGCCCTGTAAGCGCTATGACATGTAATATAGTATCAGGATTTTTTGAAGGAGTCCAGGGGAGCAGCCGGATGCCATTATCAATTTTTCAGATGTCTTTGTCAATAATTGTCTTCTCTTTGAGGGACTTGGATCAGAGGTTAATAAGAGGGGATTCATGGTCATATGCAGCCTGAGAGCGAGAGAGAGAGATTTCTGAGGCAGAGGGGACACGTAAGTTATGATGCTGCAGACCAGTGAAACCACATCTGTTACATCAGAGCCACCATTCATTTTGAATCATATCGTGTTGCTTGAGTCAAGGTCTTTGCACTTCTCCTGGGATATGACATTGGCTCCTGCTCTGTTTGGAAGGTACTGTTATTATTTCAAAAATGAAAACTAAGACCAGTTGTAAACTCTTTTATACTTCTCTATGTCACTGTTAGAAGTATTATTATAAATAAATACCATAAGACTATATAGGAGATGATTGGAGACTCTAACTATCCTCTCCTCATTTCAGCAAATAATGAGAATGGTTAAACACATGCACAGTGTCAGAAGAAGTCTTGGTGCGCTGTGCCACCGCCCTCTTGTTTGGGCCACATCAAGCCAGGGGGCAAAATCTGTAAAATGTGGGGAAAGACACAGAGACGACAGACTGACTGTTGGTTTTGGGTGGTGCGCCGCTACATTTACGCTTCTATTTTGGAAAAGTTGGCTGTGCCCAGATGGGAACTTCTCTGGCAAGGAAAAAGTAACGGATAGGGAAATGTAAAGGAGGAACTATGACGGGGAGCTGGCTGTGGTCAGGTATCGTCGGCCTTTAGTTTGTGTAACTATCATGGCTGCATTAGCCACAGCTGGTCACACAGTCATGATAAAATCAGGAGCAGCTGAGCAGACTAACACACACAAAGTCTGGGCCTGAAAGATATCTCATCAAGGAGACTCAGAAAAGTGAAACTTACTGATTAGAAGTTTTTCATTGTTCAGCTGACAGTCAGTGCATCATCAATGAAGATTTCAGGTCTTTACACACTGAAATAACTGTGACACACTGTGTCATTGTCCATGATGAGTAAATAAACTGCTAGAATGCAGACAAAGATTTATAATAATGAAATGGAATAAAATAAAAAAGGAGCGAGTAAGTAATCCAGAGGGTAAAATCTGTGCCCAACTACAGAGTCTCCTTATTTTGCACTGAGTGAAGTATACATGGAGTAAAGTTTTTACTCATGAAATCCTTGTAAATTGAAGATGAATTGTCAAGTATTCTTCAAAACATGACTCTTCCCATGCTGCTGAGCTCGACAAAGATTTCCTGCCAGTGACCGCGTGACTGATACGTTACAGCAGCTGGGACGCGAAGCTCTACTAAACTGCAGTTCAATTCTATGAATTTCGGCTGATATGAAGGGTGTATTTTCATATAAACTCATGCCCAAGTGAGCTTAAAAACTGAATAACCACAAGCATCATATTATAGGAGAGAGAAAGTCATGTGGCGTAAACATCCCCCAGTGGTCGATATGAGTCACATCACTGTCTTTGAATTTATAAACTGCATCACGACAAGCACAAACCTTTGGGAATCCCCTATAAACAATTAAACGTCTATACAGAAACCTTGTTGATGTTTTCCTTTCGCTGACTGCATTTATACATGTGGTTATGAAGTCACAGTTATCCTCTGGGTGTATGGGTTGTGTGGGGAGGCCTCGGCTTGGCAGCACCCAATTAACAGTTCTGACTCCAGCTGACCATAATGATGGGTCCGAATTTTAAAACCCTCATAGAAACACAACAAACAAGCAATTAAAGGACAATATGGTGTTACGGAACTGAGATCATGAACTCACTGCATTGCATAGCTTGAAAAATACAAAATGGAACAGTACATTATTCTAGTTAAAGTAATGTCCAGATCTCGAGGTAACAATGAGGTCAACATTATCATCATCATCAAATCATAGTCAGTATCTACCTGTTGACCTTCAACACTAACTAATTATGAAAAATGTTGGATTTTGAGTGACTGAGGAGATGCATCATTCAAGGTTTTTATTTTTACCAGCCATTACAGCACTGATGCGTGAGCAATGGCATACTGGTTTGATATAACCACCATGGAAAATATTATTCATGGAGGGAGCACTCAATGGAATAGTAAGGCAAAGGAAAAAAAAATATCCTCAAAGCCTCACCTGTCTCCCCAATATGGCAATGTGACACCTGTGTCTTAATATATTGTAATGCGTTGTGTTCTTTGTCAGCACAGGGCTGAGTCTGTCAGGAGCAAAAATGCAATATCTCAGCTCTGGTGGATCTAAGATTGCATTCCTGGTCAAGTGCAAATTGAATTGCCGCTGAAAGGGCAGTTAGGCTCCAGCCAGGCCGGTGAAAATGAATTAATTTTCTCTGTCAGATTCTTGGAGGAGCAAGGTGAAGACAGCATCTGCTCAGAATCACTCGCATGTCAATGAAACCTCCTGCTGGAAGTACTGGATGAACTAGGAGAGACAAAATAAGACAGTGGCCTGCTTATGTGCAATAAAAGCTCCATTTAAGGTCAAGGTAGATTTCAGGTCACACCAGTGTCAGGGTCACAGATAAAAAGTATGTGTCAGATGTTCCAGGAGATCTAAAAATTCCAACTTTCCAGGCAAATATTGCATCATATTAGGGCGGTTTTCCAAATACCACATTGTATTTCTCTTACAACACCCATACTGGGATTTCTGGGATACAACAATCTTCCAGACTTTATGATATTTCAGCTTTCATTCTTTATGGGACGTTTAGTACTAGGTATCATCATTAACTCACAAAAGTATTAGTATCTATAGAATATGTTAGAAAAGAACCAGTTTAGGACTGCAATATCCTTTGGACACTGTAAGAGTCTATCGTAACTATAGCCATATCACTATATATACTATCCATAACACTATCCATACTTTCCACTTGAAAAATTGAAATATAATTTCTGGAAGTACAAACAAGACAGCAATCAACAGTCCACGACTAGAAATGAGAAGCCTGTTTTTGTCTGCTTCTGAAATCAAAGACACCTTTGTTTAATAAAATAACAAAGAATCAGTAGCGGTGCAGTTGCCACAGTTTTTACGGTGAACTTCCTATGTGGCGTTCTATGATGGAACGCCGCAAGTAGTAACAGTAACTAAGGATGCGTGGCTGAACGAACGTCAATTGCGTTAGCGTTACGCGCTCTTGCCGCCATTTTTCAACTTTGGTTACATTAGTTCTAGAGTTCAAACACCATATGAGGACTGTTTTTCCATCCACTCTTTCTGGAGCATTTACTCCATGCTGAGACGTAGGGACTACGGCTTCACTTCAACAAGGTAATTGCTGTGAGGCTGTGGTGCCAGCTAAAGCTAGCTGTTACGGCTGACTACCTACATTTGTTTGACGGCTAAATGTTGAAAGGCTGCTCCTACTCTTGAATTATTTGTGTTGATGATGATTGTGAATCGATTTTTTTGCAGCCTCTAGCCTACTTTTCTTTTGGGTTGCTGTCTTGCAGGTGCATTACTATGCTTCCATGTTGTTGTTTTTGTAGTGAAATTATGTTCATATTGGAGTATTGTGAGTGATAAGGGCTGAATTGGTTTCTAAGTATATTTTACCTCTGGTTGTCACTGTTGTTTTGGAGGGTTTCACATCACTCTTGGTGTAAGTTATAAAGTATGTTGGCTTTAGGGAGGTAAACAAAGCATTCACGTTCCGTCAGTTATTATCCTCTAACATTGACCTTATGGCAACTTCAGTGTGGCTTTTGCCTCTTTGGAATTTCTTCCTGTCATGATGACATCTTAGAAGCTAAACTCCTGTTTTGCTACAGTTTTACACTGCTGCTATACTTATCTGAGCTTATATCCATGCACTGATGGTTACTGGCTGCTTATCAACACTGTTTCACATGAATTTTGTTTAATGTTTAAGAAAAGAATGGCTGACATGTTTTAACCTGCTGGTGCATAGCAGGTGGATTGCTGGGTTATGTTGATCTCAGTTTATTGGCGACAAATTCCCTGCAGTGGTTGGAGGTGTTTTGGGGAATGGCCACATGGCTGTTGCCTTACCCACACGTGACATTTTTATGATATAGTGTTTGACTTTATTTGTATTGCTGTTATGTCGGAGTTTCTTATTGTCTCTTTGGCAACCTCTGATATGTTTAGCTTAGTGTTTGCTTGCTGGGAATGATAAAGCCAGAGCTTGGATGATAAATATCAGCTAAGTACATGCATACTTGGTTTTGGTTTAAATACATTTTCCATGTGTGTCAGATTACTGAAATCTGTCTTTGTTAATCTTTACGGTTTTTGCCCTGTACATAATATTTGTTAAAAAAAGACATAAGACAAACAGTAGATCTATATTTGTGAGGATATTTAGTATCAGCAACACTTTTCATTCTATCCTGTTTTGTTATCTGCTCTTAAATAATGGCTCTTATTGTCATGATGTGATTTGATTAGGCTGCAAGAGACAATCGTAAAGCTCATCTTTTTGTTTACGTAATACAGCTTTCATTCCCTGGCAGCAGTGGCCAGAGGCTCAGTGAGCTCTGCAGATTGTTCTCATTCTCCCATTTATACTAACTGTGCTTTACAAGAAGCTATTATCTTTCTGAAAACAATAGTGTGCCAAATACAAAGATAAAAAATGTCCTGTTTTTTGTTTTGTGCACATGTAGATGTTAGCAATTCCTTATTTTCTGATTTTGCATCCTGTGAGGTCTATTGAGTAAGAGGAAATGAGGAAATACACCTGCTTGAAATCACATCATTCACATCCATGGATGATGTCCCCACAAAGTGGCCTCATAAAAAACAATTCAGAGAATAAATTGCTGCTCAAAATAAACAGCTTGGTTTGTAGTTTGTAACATTATGTGAATTCCTTTGCAGTTTCGAGGTTGTGCGTGTCTTGATGGTGACATTGATGCTTTAATAATGTGTGGCCTATACATCAATAGGATCCACATCCCTACCCCGACCCGTGGCCTCTAATCCAGACTCTTGTAATCTGGCCAGCTGTGGTTTGGCTGACGGAACGACAGGCAGCCCTCCGGTTCTGCTCTACATTCCCTCAGCTGCATTCAAACCCCACAGTGACCCATATAGACAGCGAGCCCTGTTATTCGCCACTCCTCGCAGTAAGTCAGCACACCATCAAAGTGTCTGTTGTGATGTTTAATCAGCAGGAGAACCTCGTTGCTCAGCTGGGTTCTGAACCATACTGTACAGTACATTTTTACTGTACTGTTAGAAAATATTAACTTACACTATTTAATTTTTGAGGGGCAGGATTTTGACAGCATGGGCACAACTTCAGTTTCCTTGCAAAATGACAAACAACAAAAAGATTAACTGATTATTAAAATAGTAAGATAGCTAAATTGTTAGACTAGAAAGCACTAATATGGTAATAATTTCAGTCACTAAATTAGTGAACATTCTTTGTTTCCAGCTTCGTAAATATGCAGATTTTCAGCTTTTCCATGTTTTATAACTTTACAAATTTAATATATTTGGGTTTCAATCATTAGCTGCAGCCAGACTTCCAATCCATCTCCACCTATGAGCTACAGTGACCTGTGTTAGACAGAAATAGAAAGTAGAGATCCAGCAGGAATCCAGCAGGAATGTCTATTTGATCTTTAAAATCAGCCTTTTAGTCTTATTTGGATAATAATCTTGCCGGGAACAGCCAACATGTGAAATTCCCCTGACTGTTTGGTACATTTGGTACTTTTTGTACCAAAATAATAAGGCCTGGAATGTGAAATTATGAAACCAAAGTCTGCAAGTGCCTGATGAAGTGATTTGCTGAGTTACTGGCATTGATCATGGGTCCAGTCAATTGCTTGTATAATATATATTGTAGTATAGCCTTAACTGTCTCTTTGGGAAGGTTTCTTATATTGTATCCCCACTCAGTTTTCATTGAACATTTAGCTATCATTCTGCATGAGTACTTGTATCTACAGCTCAGTTAATTTCACTTTTCATCGAGTCATTTAAGTGAACACAAATCAACAACAGTAGTGAAAAAAGAACATTTCAGTGGGTGGCACTAATCTCATAATTAAAGTTGTATTTAAACTGCACGCGAAGACATAAAAAGGCATCATGTTTGTCTGACTGTGGTTAGGAAAATTGTGTAAATTACCGAAAAACTGACAATTTTGTGAATTATAAATGTGAATGTCCTGTTTTTGACCTTGTTGTTTATGAGGTGATGCTGTTATTGTTTTCAACATGATGTCAGTATCCATCTGCTTTCACTATGAATTTGGCATCACCCTGCAGATTTGAACAGATCCCTTGCTGTTTGTGTTTGTGTGGTCTTATAGTTTGTCTGTGTCACTGGCAGCTGTGACACCAGGGACCACTGTAGACCACTGAGAGCAATTGAACAATTTGGCTTCAATATGATTATGTGCTGTGTAATAAATGGTATGATCGCCCCCCAAGGTGCATCAGGAATCGGCGCAGCATATGATTTCATGGAGACATCGTATGATAATGACTGGTTGGGTTGTGTAGTCTTAAATAGAAATGCAGAAATGCACTTTTTGGGCAAGGAAACAGTGGATTTATGGAGTGCCACAGCCAGACTGAGGTCAAATAAGAAATTCTAAGTGTTAATCTGTTCTTTCTTTTTATGATTTTACTTTTCCAATTGATATAAATTTTTATTGATAGTTACAGAGAGGATCATTTTAGTGGCCCTGAATGGGATTATATTCCTTTGATGTGGATGGCTTTAGGACCAGTACAATTTAACAGTATTATGTTCCTCCATTGCTCTGAATTTATGGAAATGTTGACTTTAAGAAGTTGGTTAAAATTCTACCACACTCATTTCTGTCTTTTAGTCCATTTTGAACAGTGAACAGTGCAGTTCAAACTCAGACAATGTGAGGCAGCTGCACTGAGACACTTGGTCTCAGTTAGTTTCAAGCAAACTCTTTGCATGGTTTCTCCGGCATGAGAACATAATACAAAACAACTATAGGTGACAAACCAAAAACAGAAAAGTTTATGGGTACACAGAAACAGACGTTGATATCTGATAGCCATGTTTCTCATGTTCAGAAAGCTTAGCATAACAAAGTGAGCTGAGGGCAAACCTGGAGGCACATGAGGTGAAATCTACTCAGTTTATGTGCCAAGGAATTACTGTGGTATTGTTACCTGGGGTCAGTTATAGAAAAAAGCACAGACTAGTCCTTTATACAAAGCTAAAATTACATGCTGACAGGAAACTGTATCCAGTAAAAAAGAAATAGAATTCAATGCAATTCCCAATGCTCCTAAACACAGGAGTCTTGTGGCCACCAGTTTGAATTATTTCAGCTTCCTCAGTTTGGTTGGGCAGATGACTCTAAATACTACAATACCCATGAGCCTTGGACGGTGTCGTTGTGGAGAAGAAGCCAGTCAGAGGCGCAAATCAAATAAAACTAGAGCTGTAGTAAATTCAAAACACTTGCTGGTTGCAGTAGAGAACAAAACATGGCTCCATTGTTTCAGAATTCTTCCAAAACTGATCAAGAATCCTAAAGTAAATTGATTTAAGGAGCGGATTGTGTCATCAGCTTTCTAAAAAGTCTAACCTTTAGCTTCCGCCAGTTGTTAGCATGTTGTGGTTTTTCTCAAAATTGCGTGATATATATTTTCACCATAAACTTTAATAGCTTCTGTAAGAATAATGCCATTACTTTATCCCTCTGGTCGGCCTGATGAGCTAGAGAAACCTCTCCACTCTCTTCCTCTGCCCGCTAATAATTTAATTTTGTCCTGGCCTGCCTCAGCAGTGAAGAGGAAGCATGACGGCATAATTCAGCTGCAGGCCAAGATTTTAAATGTGGGACAGTTTTGACAATCAAATGTGTGTTTGTCCTTGCAAGATGTCGGCCGTATGGCATTAATACTGAGTGTGATTTTAGTGCTTTGGACAAACATGAAAAGTTGGTTATGAAGAGTTTTGTTGTTGAGCCAGTGTTCGTCAGTCTCTGGCAGATCCATTTGTTATTCATTTAGATTCAAGAGAGCACACTAAGTACAGATATTATTGAAATGTCAGTTATCTTTGTTGCTATTGCACATGATGTTTTATGGCTGAGTAGGATTATTTTTAACAGACTGATTTTGGTCGTGTTTACAGGTTACACCTAAAGACTTTGTCTGAATGGATAACTTATTCATTTATTGATTAATTCAATCAACAAATGTGTAATTTTTAGTTAGAATTTGCTTACGTTAGCCACAAATTTTTATTGTTATTTTATTGTTTTTATTCTTTAATAAATGCCTAATGTTTTCATTTTCAATTTAATTTCTCTCATTTCTGTCATGTTATGATAAATTCAACACTGCTGTTTTGCTGTGTTGACTGGTGTTGTTGTGGTATCACTGGGCTCCAGAGCAGCTCTCCTAACAGCTGGTGTCTTTGCATCGGTGGTGCATTCCTTTCGCAACTTTTTGCAAATTGCCGTCAGCCTGAAAATCTTGAACACTGCTGTCAGGAGAATAAAAGCCTGGATATACTTTCACTTGTGCTCACGCATTGTTGTCGAGAACGTTTGATTTGGTGAGCTGTTAAGCCACAGACGACGATCCAACTCAAACTGGAATCAATCACCTCTGCTCTCAGAGCTGAACATTTACTTCCAAAAGAGTTCAGTTGTTTGGAATAAAACTGAAAACAGTGTTACTGCATGTATTGAAAAGGCCTTTCTTTCTCAGCAGTGTAACCTAATTCTGTAATATGTTTGATATATAAGATGATGTTCAGTTGATGTGTGGGATGATGGGGACATGTTTAGAGCAGAAAAGACCTCCTGCTGGGATAATGTTTTCTCTTTATATTATAGACACACTTGAAAGCATAACAGCCCATTAAAAACACGGGGCAAAAACAGTGCATAAAAGCCAAGCCTGGCATCTTTCCAGGTACTGTTGCCAGTCATTGACTGTGGTGTTAACGTGGCATACCCTCTGCAGAGCAGGCTTCTCGTAGTCTGTCCAGTTTCCTGCATACACACGAATCTCTGTAAGTCTGGCTCGCTGAGCGGGCTCCCTTGCTGCGTGTGTTTCCTTGTCTCGGTTTCCAACCCTGAGGTAGATCTCAGAGCAGAGCTGAGGATCATACAAGGACAGGCGCATCTGGAAAAGTCTAAGCTGGGCTGCACTTGCCAGCCAGTGAGCTGGTGCTAATGAAAAGCAGAAAGTCTGCCTACCACTCATATTGCCATTGGTTAGCATTAGTTAAACCAGTCATCTGTACCTCTTAACATACCTCCATACTCTCCCAGTCTGTAGCATGCCTCAAAACATTTAAATCTTTTTTCCACCTCCAGTATTTACAGTGTATTATTATGATATTGCAGGGTAGTTACAACACAAACAGAATATGCATCAAACTCTTTGTGGTCATGATGTCGAGACAGCCGGGCAAAATTAACAAGAGAATTATACACTTGGACTATAAAGACGCCAAAAGTTATAATTTGGTTGCTTGATATTGTCTGCAAAATCATTGCATGCTAATGTTAGACGTGCTGTGGCTAATACAGCATGTTGTGTGTACATTTAGCGGCACAGTAAGAGAGATTGTTAGTGGTTTTAAGAATGAGTAAGTACACAAGGCAGTAGTTTTTTCCTTTCCCTTGGATGTCAGAGTGACATCCTAGTCACATGGCTGTGCATTTATGAAGGCACTCTGCAAGGCTACTTGAGACTATACACTGTGTTTATTTAAACCTTTGCAAACTGCATGCTGTGCGGCTTTCTGTTCAAAGTGTGCCAGCATTCACTGCGCTGAAATCCACCAGTCGTGAATCTTTCCTAAGCACGTGACAACGCCCTCGCACATGACCGAAAACCACAACCAGCGGGCTCACAGAATACAGAGCCAGAGGCATTACCATGACTCGCTGGGGTATGCAGGGTCATTGCCCTCTCTCTCTCCTCTCATCCCAGCCTCAGCTCACTTGTGTCCCAGGGCTGCAGGCTGGGAAAGGTGAGCAGGTGTGACTGGAACACCGAGCCCCATTCAGAGGAAGAAGCCACGGGGCAAAGAGGAGCGAAAGATTTACACCATGTCCACATCTTTGCTGTATGTAGAGATTTATAACCTCGCCCAAACACAGAGCAGATTTAGAACCGAGGACTCTCCAACTTTTAACAGGACAGTCAGTTTGTCTACAAAGCAGCCAGGTATTTTTACAGGGAAGTCAGATGTGAATGAGCAGAAGGTAATTCCTTGAATTACTCCCTGCAGAAATTTATGATTAGGACTGTAATTTCTTAAAGGGGTCTTGTAAATTTGGCAAGCCCATGTGATTTTAAATATTTAAAGATCACCACAGACAGTTATACTGTACATGAAACTACTACAAGTCAGTTCCCACAGTTTCCCTGTATGTAAACATAAGGAAACAGAAATTGCCACTCCAAAGATACCTTAAATAGCCACATTTCACACACCCTGACATCACTTTCATCTTAGAGATGCTCATTTTATTGTTTCACTGTAATTTTCATTCTTATCATCCATTCGTCTCTGCTCCGTCAGCACAAACGACAGGCTTCAGTTTATTTTCAGCCATGGCGTGAACGTGAACCAAAAATAAACCAAAACATTTGAAACATGTCTTTTCAGTGTCTGCTAGATTATGAAGACAGTCAAAGTTGACAGCCTAAACAAAAGACTTTGAAAGATAGTGTTTGTGTCAGTTGTTTAGGACTTGAAGAAACCAACATGGCCTGTTCTCAAGTTTCTAAAAGCCATGTTTATGGTCCGTGCTTCTGTGTTTGCTTCTGAGTCCTAACAAGGATTCAATATATTTCCCCAGACAGCTCTTTGGTTTGCATTTATTCAATTAAACAGCTTTACGTTAATCTGTCTTGTTAAAACTTCTGTTTTGGTTCATGTGTATGATCAAAGCATGAGTATTTCTCATTATGTTATTGATGTTTGTTTTCAGTAGAATTTATGTGACTCCCACTGAAAACATTGCTTTTCAGTTTATATTTCAAAGTGAATGGGAGGCAAAACTGAATTTTTGTGATTAAACAAAACCAATGTGTCAGAATAAGCTGGAATATGGAATATGCAGTAGTGCCCCCTATGAGCCACATCAAGTCGATTATGAATCATTCAATACGTCATGTTTCTGAACCGTCAACATATTGCACACAGACAGAAACACTGGCATTTTTGCAACATATGTTTGTCCTTGTGATCGGATTGTTTTTCAAAAACAAAACACACTGTTTGAATTCAGTGCATTTCTTGTCATCCAATACTAATCCAGTGACGCAAACATGTCTTTGAATTGAAGCCCTGATTGTTCAGCCTGCAAGTAATCACAATAAGTGATTATCAATAGCAATTACAATACTCTGACTTCCCAGGCTTACATCTTTAAAAAAGAAAAGTTAATAACAGCGATTAGTTTGCCTACTTTAGATGAGTAAATATAATTTGTCTGTTTTGAATGATAAAGGGCCACCTTGGACCAGCAGCCCTTGTCCTCGTTTCTGGACAAGCTGAGAAAAGAGATATCATTACTTCTGCCTCCAAGGGAGCAGGGACCAAAGGAAATACCCAGAGTTCCTTCACAGAGCTGAGTCTGACTGTTCCCATCCTTTTCAGATAGGCAGTGGAGATCAGCGTCATATTAAATGCCTCGTCTGCCCTTTGTAGTTGAGTATCAGTAAGCTGCAGTGCTTGGCTCTGGGTTTCCAGTTTCATATGGAAAGAAACATGTTGAGGAGAGCATTAAACAGGCATGGTAAGAACAGCCGTCTTCTGATCTGGTCAAAATCTTCCCTGATACCTTTTTATTCTCATTTAGACCATTTTTAGAGGAAAATTAGGATACTCCAGAAGTGCCTCAGTGGTGCCATGAGGACTGGGAAACTTGTAAACCTCAGGGCCAGGAGTCTATAGGAAAGTATGCAGTAAAAAGAGCCTTTATAACAGGCGAGAGGTGGATTGAACGAGGGTCAAATTGATGCAGGGAGGATACAGAGCCAGACACGAGGACTCAGGGAGTCAGGATACTAAACAGCTGACTACATCCACATCAGGCTTGGGGTTTCTCACAGACTGGACTTTTACTGAAAAGAGTGTTTCTCGGAGGAAAAATAACCTGACGGGCTGAGTTAAACCTCAGAAAGCAGAGTCCAAGAACTTCAGGTTTCTGGGAGCACAAGCCAACTAACTAACAGCTTGAGAGACAAAGAAGGATTCTGTCTAAATAAGTTTTCTTAATCAAGGATGATCAACCTGTTACATACAATAAGTGGATATAAAATAGCTGTGCTTCCAGTTTTGAATTGAAAGGGTCAACCAGGAAGCTAACTGAGATTTAGTGACTTAAAACTAATACACTGCTCATTTTAAGTAGTTTTCAGTTAAGGCCAAATAATTACAGCAACTGTCTCTTAAACTGTGTCTGATTTTCACTGGACCTCAGCCTATTTACTGAGAAATGTTTGTTTTATGTGACTCTCATTTATCTTACTCTCCAGAGGAAGGCAGAAATAATAAATTAAACGATCAGAATTCAAAATGATGTTGTTTTTTATATGCCACCATCCAGGGTTCTTTTTGGGCCAAGCCATTACTTTGATTTAAAAAAGTTGCAGCAATTATTTGATGTGCATTGAAAGTAAATGCTGAGTGCTGCTAATGCTGTGACACACACACACACACACACACACTGTTCGCTGCTGCACTACATAATGTACTGTTCTTGTTTGACTTGATTTAATGTAATGACTTGGCCAATCCACACACTGCATCATTTTGGTGAAAAATGACCAGATTGTTGCAGTTATAAAATGTGACTTTTAAGCCAGTACATTGTATTTGCAGCATGTCTAGACTTTGGTAATGATAGGTTGTCATTTTTAATGTAAATTGTATTTTCTTTATTTGACTGCAGCTTTGTTTTTGTGATACATCCACTCTGATATTTATAACTGTGGCGGGTACAGCTTGTGCCTAACACAAACGAAAACAGAATCAACTCATTCTTCATATTAGTCTTGGTAACATTATCACAGCGACATAATGTCAACATTTAGGATTTCATTATACATAATATCATGCATAGTATTACCAGACTTCATGTATTTTTGAGGCAAATATACTGCTCAGAAGACTGTAGATGTGAAGAGATGTGAATTAAAACTGAATATTTATCTACTGACATAATATTATTTAATAGAAATAAACTTTTAGGTCAGTCTCATTATTTCAGAGCAATGTCCTACATTATAGTCTTATATTTGGAGGTAAGCTGCAATTAAACTTCAGCTACAGTTGAGAGCAAATGAATAAGAAAGAGGAGGAATGATTCTCTGACATAGATTTCCTAACCAGTAGTAGTTTCTTCTGTGACCTCTGGTAATTTATGCACAAATATGCGTCTGTTAGGATTTGAAATACTACAAACCTCCTTAGAGTTTGGATATGAATTATTCTGTGGGCCTCCCTTTTCCTCCTCTCATAAAATGTCTTCCCAAACCTCTGTGGGCTTATGCACTGTAGTACAGTAGATCCACAACCAGGCCACAACAGACAGCACCAGGGCTCCATCATCATATTGTTTGGAGTTACACTCCAGAGATGTCAGCCTTTGTGGTCAGCATTTTCTTTTCTGTTTTGCCTCTATGATAAGCTGACAGAGTCAACCTGACATAATTAGTTGTCTGGGGTTTGTTTGGGTTGTGAATTACTGCTGTGGTGTAAATCAGCAAGGAGCTGGCGGCCAATGAGACAGCTAGAAGCCACATTAAAGGACGGGGGCGGCTTCTCTGCCGCCGACCACATTCACTGCTCGGCCGCGTCCCATTGTTTTTCCTCCAGGACCTGGCAACCGCAGCTGCAGACTTAGACCTGGCAGCTACAGCCAGGGTTTTGGTCATATTTCTTCTCAAAATTTGTCCCCTGTTACACCATATGATGTTGGATTAAAGCTCACAGTGAGCTTTAATGTGTCAAACTGTGATACAGATTCAACTTGGGACTGCAGTGTAGGTCATACACTGTGGTTACTGTTGTTGGATATAAAATGGATATGCTTTATTGTATTTGTGTGAAAGTAAAGGATAATGTTTACATTAATTCTCACTGTGTATATAGAGCACATGACATTCAGACATGCAAACATATAAGTAGAAATACTAGAGAGCATGCATAAGGGTCACATTCAGTAAGAAGAATAAATATAGCTTCTTTGCTCTTAAAATTATGAGGCCGAGGCACAGACAGGGAGCCAGGCTGTCTGAGTAGACCTACTTTTAGTCAAAGGGAAACACTCGGCACGTGCAGAAACAGTTCACCTTACAGGTCAACAAGCCTGAGAGAGAAGAGTTGTTGGATACATAAATACTAAATAGAAACGGGGAAGAGAAACTGTGGCTGTCAGGAGTCCCTTCCCTCCCAATGGGGATATTTATACGACATTCCCAAGGCTATAATCGCGGTCTCTTAACTATGTCTTTGGGACTGTGGAATGGAAGTGTTTATCTGAACCCTGCGGAGAAGAGACAGGAATAGCCAACGGCAGTATAACATGAAACAGCCCTCTGCTGGCCAGAGTGTAGCCTGACTTAGACTCGGCTATTTTGGGTCAGGAACCTCTGTGTTCATTTTAGAGCATTTCCAACTGGCCCTGTCTCTAATCAAAAGGATCAAAACCACTTTATTCTGAAAATGGACAATTACAGTACCAACTACATAAAAATGGCATCAAAGACCTCAGCGTAGTTTTTGCTGACTTGTTGATATAGTGGGATTTTCAGCACAGCTGTGCAGGCATTTAGGAAAACATGCTGACAGGATATTTTTCATATTTAGTCATAAAACAAGTGGCAGGGAAGGTTGACATTTCAGTTACAGAGGGCACCTTTGAGGAGTTTACATTCTTGTACTGTCCTAAGCTGACAAGCACACCAGTATTTAAATGTTCTTTCTCTTCTGATTTTCAGTTTTACATTTTTAATGCACACCATTCATTTTGGCAGCAGTTTCACCACATTGCAGCTGGTTCCAGTTGTGACCAGCATCGTCAAAAATCTAAACATCTGCAGACATCTCCATCTTTCCATCAAGTTTGCATCACTGACAACTGCCTCAGGGTTGCTTCTTCTCACTAGTGCCATTGTGAAGTCCTTGTGCATGTCTAGCTTCAGTTATACTGCGATTTGCAAGGGAGATTTATACTTTAGATTAAAAATAAATGAATAAGAATTGCTTCAACTTAAACTTCAAATTTAAATGTCTAATCCAGAAGTTGTAAAATGCATGAAGCAAATTAGCTGGAAAACCTGTTACATTAAATCAAGAATATCTGGAACCTATAATATTAGATTTAGATTTCCCTCATGCAGAGTGCTTTCATAATAAAAACAAAAAATCTAATTAAATCAAAAACAATGACCCCTCTGACTGATCCACAGTTGTGACTGACAGTAAAAAGCTGGTGGACGCTCATGAACCGGAATTTGAAGACTTTAAAGGCCCCATTGTTTGCGTGAAGAACATATTGTGCTTCAGTGTTGTGGCACTGCCTCGTAAACTTGTCTTTCAGCTGTCAACATCGGCTCAAAGTGGATAAAAAGGCTGGTTCATTAATCAAATTCGTTACCTTGTTTTGATGTTGTGCAGAATGACCATTTTCGAGCCCCTGGCTGGACCGCATTGTGCTGTGATATTAGCTCCCCCTCCTCATCCCAAACACAGTCCATAGGGGTCCCCCGTAAAAGGCGGTCAGCTCCGCCTTGAGAAGCACTAAGCTTGGTGACACGGCTGTCAAACAAAATCTCTGCGCTTCCCTAAGTCCTGGTTGCCAGGGGTGAACATCAGGAATGTCGCCGGGTGACAAAGGACGATTAGTGGCCTGATTTCTCCATATACTGACATTTGTGAGTTTTCATGTGTTGTATGGGAATTCTTGGCATTGAGGTTGGTTTGGATACCACAAAGGGTCCAGAAGGTCGTCTTTCACTCACAGTAACAAAGGATGTTGTTGAAACACGTGAAAATTTTGTCTCAATCTAACAAACTAGAGAAAATAGCTGGATTACAGTATTGATTCCTTTTTTATTTTAATGACTGTGTGACTATGTGAATATTTAGCTTTAAAAAGTTTAGTATTTTTTTTTGTATTTTGTGTTTCTTGTCATGGCTCATATATAGATACGGTTCATGAAATGCAGATGCAGGATTTCCTGCTGTGTTTTATAGCAATGCCTCGCCTCAAATAAAAAGGCTTCTGCTAAAGTCAGATGAAATTATCTTATTATTTATGAAATGTGTGGCTTGTTAAGCTTCAGGGAAAACGAGCAGTGGCGCAAAGGCCCTGTAATTAAGGTGTGAAGTGATCATCATGATCAGGCAGTCATTGTTGGGTTATCTTTTTTATTAAAGTAAGCCAATCCCATTTACATCAAGCAGGCTTGGATTGCATTTGTGCCGAAGTCTGCAAAAAACTGGACCCAGAGAGAATCTAGTGGTACCAACACATAAATTAATAATAATTTTAAAAAGATCCTATCCAAAAGGGACACAAGGACAGTGAGATCTAATCCAAATAGAGCATAATTACATCTAATGCATAATGCAGTCGACATAAACAGGAAACCTAAATAGAAAGAACAGCAACTCTGGCGGCAGTTTAATGTGCCACCAGTTATTGAGCAGCCACCATCATTTTTTCTTGCACATCACAGTTTGACGATTAGGCCGTACCAGGTGATCGGTAGTCCAGACTCAAGACCTTGGGCGGTACAACAGGACCCTACCTGACCCAATTATACCGAACATAATTGTAACTTGGCCCAATTCCAAGCCCTGGTTGGGTCTTGGTTGCTAGGAAACAATAAGAAGATGTCTAACTTGATGCTTGGATGAGATGCAGTAATATTTAATTTTTTTCGGCTAAAAGAAAACATTGTTAATGAAAAGTCATCAGCATGAATGAAACATACATGTGACATTGAGATAATTAATATTTGACTCTGAAATTAACATGATCTTCCCTGCAGGTGTAGTGCTAAACCTTCATTCTTCCTCTGGAATTAGTGCCGTGGTTATATGTAATTAGGAAATGCATGTCAAGCTCTAAATAGCAGATGATCGCTTTATGTAACAGAGCTGAATTTGTCAACAACGGAGTTATGGAAATCTCTGCCCCCGAAGGCAGTCCTGTTCCTTCTGTATTAGACATAAGGTCCTTGTTTAAGGGATGAATACGTGTATGTTCAAAATGACCCTTTGTGTAGAAAATGAGTCTGTTTGCATGCTCCAGGGACCCAATCAGATTTACTCGTGTTACCACAGTAGCTAAGCGTGTTGATCCCATAGTTAATCTCCCCTGAACTTCTAATGGTGAACTTAGGTGTTGCAGGACTTCCTGGTAAAGGAAAGCAGACTGAAGACTGTAATCACTTCACTGAACTTTGAGTCTGCGTAATGAAGCGATATAAACCACTTTTGGTTAAGTCCCGCCTGGATCTGGTCCTTTGATATGACATGTGCATGTGGCAATTAGGTATTTGCTTATTTTGTTTATCAGAATGAGTGCCCAGTGTGAGTGCAACCTCAAACAAAGGCCTTAATCTACGAACAAAGAGGGATATTTTTCAGACAAACAAAAACCTGCTCATTTCCTACTGCAGATCAGGGGTTTGGATTCATACCCAGAAAGCACTTCATGGATGGCAGCATACAAGAATTCAGCATTAATTAATACAATCACAAAGCTTTCTCAATAAAGTAGCGTGGATTAAAAAGGGCAAAAATTTCTCTGAAAGTGTGTAGGAATTAATTATTCAAAAAAAGTCGCTCAGTTTCACGTGTAGCAGCTACAAAATATGACAGTTCAGCATCTCTTGAACTTGCTGGGCCTGATTCCAGCTGTTTTAAGCTACTGACTGTCACTTAGTTGGCGGGTGATCGTACCTGCTCACCAAAGTTACACAATAATAGAGGCACCATTCTCCCTATTACAAGACAGTGTACCATCAAAATGATTCTGAAGCTGTTATTTTAAGGTAAAATAGTTACATACTTAATCACAGAAGCCGATTTTATTTCAAGTGAGGTCTGATGCCCACCCCTATTTACATAGGTTTTAATTATTATCTACTATATGTTCACAGGCTATATATTTAGTTCCAAGTTTAGCCTCACTTTGTGTGTATTAGCTTTTTTGTATTTCAGTGTGTAAAACCAGTTGGGTTAACCTTTGCCTTGAGGGGGATGTGGTCTCTGTGATTTCTATTAGCACCCCTTTACCACCTGGAACACCCTGGAGCTGTGGCATCCCCCCCCATTAATAGCCAAGTGGTTTGTGCCAGACTCGGAGCGGGTCGAGCTAGATCACATCTGGCCACTGCAGCCACAGCCTGGTTATACTGGGCACGTCTGACATGGTTGCCTCTCTCTCTCTCTCTCTCTCTCTCTCTCTCTCATATTGGACTTTAATTGCATCCAGGCCGTCCAGTAGCTGGCGGAGAGGGGTTTCCTCAGGCGCGTCCAGAGAGTTGGCCGGCAGCAGCAGTTCCATTTAACCCAAACTAATGTGAATGGCAGAGGGGAAAAACACAGACGCTGTTATGTACACACATGCTGAGGCTCGAACAAGTACGCACACACATATACAGAGACCGATGCACTCTCAGTTGCACAGATTTTATGGCTCACAGTAAAAAATAAATATTGCTCTCTGCATGACTCTGACATGAAGTAGAAGAGGAGGTCTTTGGGGGAAATTTCTCTTTAACAGCTGTCAAGTCAGATCTTATTTTTCATTTAAAATGCAGCATAACTATTGTTTGGTGAACCTGCTGAACTTATCAGCGGCTACATTTATGTGCAAACACATTAAGTTATTCCTTTATAGTGGGAGCTGATGCACGCAAATGCATTTTATATCCCACTTGAAGTACAATAAGGAGAATCTCATGTATGTATGCTGATCCCTGGAGAGTCCATTGATGATGCTGATGTGAAAACCTTAACTTTTTGGGTCAAAATTCTGGCAGTTATATGAGATGTAAAGTTTGGCATACATCTTGCTGTATGTGTTTTCAATTACTATTACTGTTTTCATTCCTTTACCCTCTCTTAAAATCCTTTATTTCCTTACTTCATGTCTTCCTTTATTGTCTTTCCCACTTTTCTGTCTGTCTGTACCATCCCCCACTGTACCTTCTTCAGTCCATCCTTCCTTCCTTCTCCTTTGCTTCCAACTGTACAGCATCCCAGCTTATCTGTCCTTCTTTTCCTCATTCCTGATTCTCACTATCTGTCCCGCCTCAAGTTATTCCTTTGTTTCCTCATACCTTCTTTTCAAACTCACAAAACCAACACTATTGTGTCTTGCCAAAAAGGCCCATGACAATTAACGACCGCACTGGCATCTGATCAGTTCCCATCCGTGTAAAGATAAAAGAAATAAAGTTCAGTCGGGGGCATTGTCTGCTGTCCGGTGAAGCACGCAGACGACAACAGAGCATGTCAGTGGAAGTGGAGATAAGTAGAAGCTGATGTAGCGTGGTGACCCGGCTCAGAGGGCAGTGTTGACTGACGCACAGTGGTGTCGTGTGCAGACAGAAACATGTCAAACAAGGGGGATATCTATTAACTCTTTCCAGGGGTGTGGAGAACAATAAACTCACCTATAGCCAGTTTTTTAGAGCTCATAGACTGATAGAAAGAAACTGCGTTGGTACTTCTTGAACCAGCTGCAGGTGAGCTTGAACAAATAAGTTAAATGCATTTTATTCCTTATAAAACACTTGAAAAGACAGAAAGATTTTTTAAAAATGTATTTTAAATCCAGCAGTATTTTCTATAAGCACAAGTGGTCTCACGGGATGGCTGGATTTAAAAACATTTACAGCCTCTTAAGGTGATGTCAATGTAAGCATATGTGTTATAGTAAATAGACTGTACTTATATAGCACTTTTCTAGTCATATCGAGCACTCAAAGCGCTTCACACTACATGTCACATTCACCCATTCACACAAATCGATGCACACACGCATCAGGGGCAATTTGGGGTTCAGTATCTTGCCCGCCCCGTGTGTTAACAAATAGTATCAAACCGATTTAGAAATCAGATCAGACAAATTTGGGGGTCGTAGTTTAGTGAATAGTTTAGTTCGTCTACCTACCATCTCTCCTGTTTGTCCACAGGCTGGGACCACACACCTCTGACCAACAGCTGTTTTGTTTTTAGCTCTTACAAACCCTATCGAGCTCATTTGTGGTTCACTGAAACCACCCACTCCCCTCGACACGGCCTCGCTCAGCTCTGGATGAACGTGGGTCTCACACGAATGAACCAGCTACAGGTTTAAATGGATCATTTCCACACTGATAATCACAAACTGAGATCGCTGCGGTAGATTGCAGCTAATTTCTTGGCCTTGTTAAGACTGCAGACACATTTGAGTCTAATGTATTTGGACAAGTTTACGGACATGATGGTTACACCAGGCTTAACTCTCATCAGGCATTGTGCTTTAAATGGCTTCATTAGCAGGGGATACAGAATAACCAGCGTATTTGAGCCCACTATGTACTAAATGTCACTATCCTAATGCTTTGAGGTGATGGAAAAATGAGAGCAATTCTCTGCCCTTTTGTGGTCAGCATCCTAAAACTCTTTAATTCCTAAATTACCATGTAGATAACACCATAAATACATGGTTGCTAAGTGAGCGGAACGCTTTAAATGTTAAACGACGTAATTACAGATAAAAATAGCGAATATGTAAGTGTTTTGGTACACTCATTAGAATGAATGCAGAAATATGATGCTCCTACAAACAATGGCAAACATAAATCCACAGCTTTAGTGTGAGCTGTTATTATTCCTGTTACCTCTTTTAGTTTTCCTGTGCACTTTCCTCCTGTCCATTATGGCTTTAAATACATTAGTGTCATTACCAAGGTTTTGTAAGATTACAGATTTTAGCTCAAAAAAGGAATTCTGTAGGGCTGCAACTAATGATTTTCATTATTTATTGGTTATATTACTAATCAAATTGTTCATTTTCTTATTGTGGAAAGTGCTAAATAATAGTGTAAAATGTTTCCCAGAGCCTTTAAATTGCAACAACAAAAAAGGTTAACAATTACATAAACTGAGAAAAAATAGCATTTGGCATTTTTGCTTGACAAACTACTCATAAAAAGATTGTAATTATTAGTTATTACCATTGCTTGATTCATAATTTTCTCCATGATTTGGGAAATTGTTTAGCAGAGGTGGTAAGGCACTCATATCCTGACACATCTTGTCGTGTGATCAGTTTTATTACAAGATGTAGGCCTGAACAGTATCAACACTTGTTAAATTGTGGCTCTTATTATGTAGATTATTCTAAATTTTCATGATGCTAGCAGAGACAATCTTAATTTCGGGCAAGGTGGCCCATATGATTGGTGCCTTGATTAATGGACTAATTGACTAATTATTTATGCACCACTTTATACAATTTAAAAAATTTGCATTGGAATTCATTATAAATTTATATTTTGAACACCTTTAAAGTCTGTTAAATTCACTTTTGACTTGACAACAGACTTGCTATGGCACAACCTTGCCTCCGTCACGTGGCCATAAACCCCTCAGAACCTCCATGTAATTATGAGGGGTGACCCACTCAAGCAGGTGACAGCTGAAACAGTTTAGTGCCTCTTTAAAATGAAGGTCAGGGATTTTTTTTTTTTTTTACTACCGAGCTGTTTGATGACACAAACACCAAAGTGTACAGTAGATGAAAGACGCCGGCCTGGATTGTACTACTACAACCCATCTTCGGTTTGTATTGATGTTACCCTGTCATTTTCAGAGTCTGCCAACCCGACGCTGGTGAATTAGGTCACAGTGTCTGTCGCCTGTGAATGGGAAGTAGAAGTAGTGTTTTGGATTGTCTTGGACTGGGTCAGGGTTTTACCACAAACTGGAATCATGTAACCTAAACCTAAAAGTTTTTAAATAATTGGAAATCTAATGGTCCTATATTCATATTTGACCGAGACGATCACCTAATGTTTTTACAGTGGTTTCATTTGTCTGTCATAATCATTTATATTTCCCAGCCGCTTGGCTGAATGGCTGTATTTTTGCCTAGTTATCAATGGTGTGCCTTTATCCAGAAAACTGTGATGGTTGAAGTCAACTGAAGGACACAAAGCCCACAAGTGTATAGGCCACAGTGATGCTTCTGTTTAATTTTGGGAGCAATTCATTTTTGGATATTATTGGTTAAACGTCCTATCAAGAGCAATGTACTTCCACTGAGAGAAGTGCTATCTCATTGCACTGGTGACATAAATCTGGGTTTGGTTTGGTGGTCTATAATAATGTGAATTATGATTATAGAAAAGTGTGTGGTCTTTATTTTCCCAAGCTAATGGCTGTAATCAGTGAAGACAATTTTTTCCAGCATCAGGATCCTATTAGGATCTTGAATGCACTTTAACTGTAACTAATACTGAACGTTTTGAACTTAAACAACAAGGAATCATGTAATATAATGTGAGTAAACTGTGTAGAGCATGCTTATGTTTGCTAATCCAGCATGTCTGTGCCTTATATCTGAAATAGGGATGTGTATCTTTCACACGGGTGTAGTAAGAGAGCTGGATATGGTGCAGTGGATTAGCATTGCTGCCAGTTTGTCCTACTGGCCAGTCATAGTACTGCAACAGAAAACAGCAGCCTAATTTCCGGGATCAGATCAATCATAGTGCCAGTTCTTGCTGTGTCTTAGTTAGGATACTGGCAACACCACAAATTGGACCATCATTAATGTCCTTGTGTGTCATCGGGGAGGAGCGTCAAGAAATTATAAACAGGCTGTCGAGCATGTCAAACCAACAGGTGGCGATACAGCCCTAATGCAATGTTTGTCAACTTGGAGTTACATGTTCTAGGAGATACTAAACCTTTTGCTTTTGTTGTGATGCGTTCCAGATGCCACATTATTGTTCTTTGATTATATCACACTACAAGACCCGTTTGTCATCCCTCATGCTTGAAATTTTTCGAGCTTGACAGTTGGGCTGAATTTGTATAGTTAGAACTGGGTGTAGACACCTGTTGTGCTAACACTAGAAAGAGCTTCATGCTCCTGCCTTCATCTCAGTATAAAGTTTAAAGCAGAGCAAACCAGGAATTAAGAAAGGTTTTCACATTGCTGTCCTGAGTAACTTCATATGAAAAAAAAAAAAAAAAAACTCCACATTCATTTCTTATTTCAATGCTCCATAGAAATTACTTGAAATACCAGTTCATTGATAGCTTTATCAATTTTCACACAAAACATACCTATATCTGTGGTTGTTTATTGATGTAACCATATCTCTGACTTCTCTACTGGTTATGTATTTAATCTAATCTTTACACCTTTAACCAAAAGAAAATTAGTACCGTAAAAATGGCAAAAGACCTTTGGGGAAAGCAGGACTTTTTTCTCATGCAACTTCATCCTATAATTTGGTTTAAGACAGGTGTATTTTTACGTAAAAACCTTGCTTTGTGTACCCCTGAAATGGGTTTCTGTCTGCTACATTCTTTCTTTTATAAACCATACGTGGTTCATTAAGGGACATTTTATAAGACAGAACAGCATATTGTCTGTGTGCATATGTCTGGCTACGGTACTGTATAAGGACCCCACTGTTCTCGTAAGCTGCCATGTTCTGAACGGTAGCCTGTAAGTTCTCAGAGGAATGTTAGTAATTAGCTCAGTAATCACAAGCTTTAGGAAATCTGCAGGAAAACAGACTTTATCGCTGTGTGAAAGTCTTCTGTCTGCACTACTTTGGCTTTCTGAAAGGCTGGTGTTATTGTGACGTTAAAGCAAACAACACATCAACAGGTTACAGTATGTTTGGTGCCTTGAGGGTCCAGGCTGAGAGGAGTTTTAGTATACAGTAAGACTCAATATTGAGGCTTAACATAAACTTGCTGAATACAAAAATGTGTCCAGAGTCTGTTTTAACCAGACCATAAAGTGGATATTAGGGCTACACACCCCTTTAAATGTTCTATTTTTTATGAACTTAAGGCCTGCATAAGCCATTAATTAGACTTGTTATGTTTAATTTGACTTTCCTCAGATCAGACTTGAAACAAAAGGCTCATATTTTCAGTGTATAACAAATGGAAAACCAAAGTTTAAATATACTTTACAGTCAGTTGAGCAGACCTGGAGCAGTTACAATTTGAGGTATTTAGCAGATGCTATTATCTACAGTGTAATTCAAACTAAACACTGTGGGTGAGACAAAATTGGGAAACTGGATTTAAGGAGCTTAACTGGTTTTTATCATGAATTGCTCTGATTTCTTACTTGATTTAGTTCCCAAGAAAATGGTGTTGATGTTCAGAGCACTGGGTAACTGTCCGTAACAGCAATTAGCATATAGCTTAGCATCATGAAAACTGTGTTGTGCAGTTTGTGAAGTCATAGATTTAGGAACATTTTGTTTCTCAAATAGTCAAAGATGACTTGGAATTGGTTCTTTGGGTTTTGGACTGTTGGTCACAAAAAGCAAGATATGAATATGTCAACTTGGATGATGGATGGGAAACTGTGATGAGTATTTTTCACTGTTGTATGACATTGTATAGACAAAACAATAAAATAAAAATAATTGTTAGTTAAAGCCCTAATCATTAAGTTGTTCCAGAGTGAGGGAAAAAAGGCCAAGACATTTTCAGTCAAAAAATAAAAAATAAAAAAGCAGTAAATCTGAGCTAGAACCAGCAAATGTTGACTTCTTTTCTTGATAAATGGCTTAATAACAATAAATGATCAAGTACTTGTTTAAGCAGTAGCCAAGTGTATACTGAATATACTTTATTAATTTCTCAAAATGACAACGAATGACAACAAATGAAAATACAACAGAGGTATTTTATTTTTTTCAGTAAATTGACATCAAAATGTAAATGATACAAAACAAGTGATCAGAAGATGATTAGATAAGAATTCCATTGTCCTTTACTTGTGTCTTCTTTCAACAGGTATACATAAATCTAGCTTGATATTTGAGCATTCCTCACATTCCCAGCTATGTAAGCAGTTCAGTCATGCCACTACATAGGGATCTCCTGATCCAGGCAAACCTAAAACTGCCATCATTTTTTATGTTGAGGTAGACAGAGACAGGAATGTGGACAGGTGTCTTTGATAGAAACGTAAACTCCGACAATAGCCTTGATAGATGAAGCACTGAGAGATGTCTCTCAGCTCCCCTTGGAAGTCTCCTAGAGACCTGAGTCGTAGTCCTATAAGGCAGACTCCTCAAGGGGATTCTCTGTTTTTGTTTTTGACTGAGCACTTGGCTTTTGCCCACCTGGCTGATGACTCTAGATGCAGTTTCTCATTTTTGTAGTACAAGCGTCTTTGATGCGAGGGCCATGGTTTAGAGCGCGTAGCCCTCATGTGATCATGAGTTCTGCAGTACTTTCCCCTGGATTTTTGCGTACAATACATGTGCCAGTTTCTCTCTCAAAGCATCTCAGTGCTTCATTGTATGTGTGTGTGAAAAGAGAGCCACAGAAACGAGGCGGTGCTCAATAGCTACGTTGACCCGGAGTGCTGTATTTGTGTCAGGACTCCCACTCCCACTTAAAAACGACAAAAGGCAGCGATGAACAGTCTGTTTTTTCCACAAAAGGCTGCAGTGTCAGATGAGACGAGGACGGTGCTTTTCTCACTCTCACAGTTTGCGCTTCCACCGCACGAATGTGATTGTAGTGACTCAGCGAGCGGGTGAATTCACACCAGCTCCAAATGCCTCAAACCCTCCCTTGCCTCTCTCTCTCAATCTCTCAGGCTCTGGCAAGTGGATCCTGAAGGAGGGGTCCTGTATATGTGTGTGTGTGTGTGTGTGTGTCCATTATCAAGCCAACCCATCTCCCCTTGGTGCTGAGTGCTTCTCCAAGGTGTACAGTACAGCTAGCCAGGCTGGACAGAGAAAGGACTCCATTCTTCTACTCCTCCTGACTCACTGCAAAAGTGCAGCACTACCTCAGGCTCTGGTTTCTGTGGTCCTTTTGTCTCACGCCACCGATCGAGGACACAAAATGGGTCTGGAGGGAACCCAACACCACTCCCTCACGTTTCTCATCGCCCCTGTTGAAGCTCAAGTCGCACAGGGATGAAAAAAGGCAAGATGTTTTTGCAAAGAAAGATAGAAAAGCACCCAAACACTTCATTTTTTTCAAGCAAACTCATCATGCAACCAACAAATCTTGCTTTTCTAATCATCAACAATCTGTCAATCTGATATATAGCACTACCACCTCCCCCCGTAACCTTTAAATAGGTATTTCCCGCTTACACTTGAAACTGTCCCAGGTGGGCTGCCTAGTAAAGCAATGCCACTGACCCAGTAATGTGAGCAGAATGCCTTCCTCTGAGTAGCACTGCTCTGCAAGCACTGGACCAGCATAGTACAGAGGCCAATCACTGCGGAGGCTCGTAACTGGAGCTTGTTGGTGAAGGAATGTTACCGGTAAACATAGATTGGCCATCAGATACGTGTGGTACTGGTACCAAATCTGACCCTCACTATCAAAGGATACAGTACCTGTGTGAAATCACATGCCAGCAGCTGAAAGATTTAGTGTGCCAGTGCGACTGCATGTGCAACGTTAAAATACTGTAATATCATAAGGACTTAATGCTGTGAGATCCAGTTATCCAGTTAGGGCTTTACGCACCTTAATATATTGTCATTTTGTTATTTCAAACACATTCAGTCTCATTTTTCTTGCCCTGATGGAAAATCATTTGACACACAGAGAACATGAGACCGACACACAAATTATTCCATCTGATATTTGAACCAGGACTTTTTTTTCAATGTGAAGCAACAAAGCTTTGGCAGCTGCCAATAGCTGGCCCTTGGGCAAGGCAGTTAACCTGCAGTGAATAGGGGAATACTGTGGTTGTTCTGGGCATCTGATGTGAATGGAAAAACGCATGCAAGCCCTGACAAATCATTTATTAAACAGACAAATACTGTATCTTGCATGTTACTCATACTTCTTTGCTCTGTATTGTGTTTGAGTATATGTGCCGCTCAGATAATCCCTCGACCCGATGGCTCCATAAAAGCATCTCTCAGGTCTCTGTTTTTCCCCTAGCGATGCCCAGTGACATATTGGCACCCACTTGTCAGTCGGCCTCATTTACAGGGAGCTTTTTCCTCATTGACTTTCCCCACTTTCAACTGTCACACAGCCTGGCACGGGCCCATGGGAGGCTTTTGCAGCTCGAGTGGAAACCTCAGGTCTGGCCTGGCCCCGTAGCCCACATTAGTCACTTCTGTAAACCTTGTCATAGCGTCGGCAGGCGCTCGAGACTGGAAGTTTGCCCGTCTCTCTATTTCTTCTCGGTTTGTTCTTTCCTGGCTCAGCATTGCCGGAGGAGCTCCTGCTCTGATGGGCCCGACAGCAGAGGAAAACAGACTCAAGCCAAACTTTTATCTCTTGTCAAATGTTTGAAAAGGAAGCATTTCAAGCATGGCTGAGGATGTGTACTGTATATGCAAT
>NC_066839.1:4501706-4528793 GCF_001640805.2 Lates calcarifer | reverse complement strand
AGGTCTCAAAAGTGGTCAAAAAAGGTCATAGTATAGTAAGGTGTCAAAAAATGTCAAAAAATGTCATAGTATAGTAAAGCGTTAAAGGTTTTGAGTAAAGTTGTGAGTTTGGTTTCTCTATCTTTGAATTAATATTGCAAAAACAATTTTTTAATGCAACATGCCAATTCTCTACCACTAACCCTAACCTAACCTCTGGCTAAAAATAGTCACTTTCATACAATATTAAACAGACAGGCAAAATATTCAGTGTTCAGAAGTATTTATTTCAGTGAGACAGTTCTTTTTTAGTCACACAGCACAGAAATTCAGTGTTGCAACAGCAAAAATAGAAAAAGGCATGATATAAACAAGACAACATTTAACAATATATAAAAATTCTAAACAATATGAGCAGTATAAACAGGACCATGTATAAAGTAACAGATTGGATTTGAGTACTGATATTGCAGTTTGAAATACCAAAAATGAAAATCTAACCTAACCCCCAAACACTGTGTAGAGGTGTAAAGGTAGAGGTAAGACAGCTGCTGTAAGGTGGTTCCTTTGTCTTAAGCCAGGTCATAGGTGTCAAAAATGGTCCAAAATGTCACAGTATAGTAGCATTAAATAAACAGTCAGAAAATGTCCGAATATGACGTCGTAAAAATATTTAGATTTACTGATCAGTTTCTGTGATTAACACGTGTTCTTGTCTCTGCAGGAGGAGAAGACGACAGCAGCTGAAGACCTGCAGTGGATGAAAGAAACAGAAGTGCTATGAAGCTGTGAATTAGATAAAAGACCTCCACCATCTAACAGTGCTGGTTTCCTGTTCAAGTGAAAACACTGTTTTTTCTCTACTGTCTGTAATGTAGTTATGGGCACATTTTCCACAGGACTAATATGTCTTTATTAAACAGCTGAGAGAACATTCAACTGCTTATGATACAAGTATTTAATTAATAATTGTATCAGAAGCAGTTAAATGCTCACAAAGATGCTTAGTAGACATGTTCATCATTAGAAAATGTGCTCATAACTACATTAACTCTAACAAATGTTTGTGGTTAAATGTCTGTCACTATCTTTGCTGCAATTTATTAAATGTTGTCTAGAATAAAGTCATTAAAAGTTTCTTCCTACATTTCTGATTTGCTTTTCTCTATTTTGTAACTGATGTTATACAAATCATTTTGTTGCATTTTATTTCAAGAAAAAATGTAATGAATCTCATGTTTTAATTTTGACTTCTTTTTAAATATTTTGAAAATATATTTTTATGGCTTTACACTTAAAATCTCTTTACTAAAAGGGTTTCTATTCTATTCTAAACTAAGGTTTTATATTTTCTATTTTACATATATATTTTTATACATATCTTTTAGACTTTTTTGCAGCTATATTGTTGAAAAATACTAATTAAAACTTTAAAGTTACAGCAGCTTTAATTTGTTGTTATTTGTTCCAGACGAGGTTTTAAAGTGTAAAACTGCAGCTGAGATAATGACAGAGTTTGACTGAAAAGAATAAACTAACACTGACCTTCTGGAAATGTCTTCATGTCGGTCTCTTCTCTCTGTGATTTAATGGTTGAAGTTTGAATCCTGTGAAGAAAACAAAAACATTAATGTAAAGATGTAACTCTTTAACACATCAAAATAAAAACACTAAATCTACAAAGAAACCAGAGTGCGGACTAACTGGTTCTGGACTAATCAGAACTAGTCCAAGAGTTAAATTTGCTTTCTACACAAAGACAGAAGAAGCTGCTCTGACTGGAGAACTGACTCCACCAGCTCCTGATATTCACACAACAGCAGTGGATGGAAATGTTTGTCTCCAAAGTCTGTTAAAATTTGAACTAAATATAGTTGATAGAAGCCAAAGTGAAGAGCTGATTAAATTCTTCACATTTTGAATATTTATATGTACATTTTTTGTTTTTGTTTATTGCATTTTCTTGTTCCTTATTATGTAGTGCTTTGACAACATGTTTAATCTAAAACATCATGCCAATAAAGCCTAAATTGAAATCAAGAGGTAGAGAGAGAATGAGAGGGAGACAGAGAAAGCGTGAGAAAGAGACAGAAGGAGGCAAAGAGTGAGACAGCGTGACAATTAGGGAGAAAGAGTAAGAGAGCAAGGGAGCGCAAAAGACTGAGATATCAGAGGAGTGAGAAGGAGTAAGAGTGAGGGAGAGTGAGAAAGACAGACGGGGAGAGAGAGAGAGCTGATTTTTAAATTCTATTTAAATTTTCTTTCAACTGTATATTCATGAACTATGTAAATAAACTTTAATAATGAGTGAAGTCTTTTTGTGACAAATCAAACTATTCAGACTTCAGATCAATTACTGAACATAAACAGATTAATGTCAGTGCTCTGTGTTGGACAGTTGATGTAAAGCTGTTTGTGAATTACCTGGAGGCCTCAGTCCTGGTCTCAAAGAACTTCTTCATTGAATGAAGACTCTGCGTGGTGACACCTGGAGGAAAAAAGAAAGGAAAATGATCAATGTACTGTGACCTATTCTTCATCAACAGAAACACAGATAAATATTCAACATTAGAGCTGAACAGAACATTTTTCAAACTATAGAGGAGTGTCTCAGAAAACGGGCTGTTTATTGTCACATATGACAAGAAAAAGAATCACATCTTTAAGAATCAGTAACAATAAATATTTGGGAAAATGTAACTGAAATGACTGAATTTGGCATTATTAGTGTTGCATATTATCAACATGAATAACCCTTTAAATGTCAGAAAAGGGTGGGGGCTGTCCCGAAAGACAATATAATGTGACAGGCTGTTGTAATTGTAGATTACATAGCACTAAATTAAGTTAATACTTAACATAACGGCATTACATTCATACACATACAGCCTAAGTGTATAGGCAGATCATCATTAACAGTGAGTGGCATTTTCAGAAGAGTGACCGACGTGTTGACTATAATCCAAGTACTCTAATAATTACAACATATTTACGTGTCCTCACATCTCATATTAGAAATAAAGATCCTAGAAAACATGACAAGTCTCCTTGGTAGCCGTGGTTTTACATTTTGTCGTTTACATTCCTTGTAAACCGACAGAATTAATGTGCGCTCTTCATCTGAGAAATAAGGTGCACGTCCGTTTTCTTCACACGCACAAACTCAAATTAAGTTAACACCAACTCAACTGACCAACATCTGAACCACCATAGTACTGTTTAACACAGGTCGAGTCAGCCAGGGTGTGTCAACCCTAACTTCCAGTGATAGCTCTGAGTTAAACCAGAGGAGGTTAAACTCCCTTTGTAGTACAGGCCTCATAAATGGAGGTAAAACAGCCAGCTACAGACGCGAAATGATGCAATATCACCACAAATATACACAAAATGATCACATCGACATGATAATCCGCCATAAACTGACTTAGAATTACCGAGGTGGAGCACAAAATTACAAAGAAGCAGTAAAATGTCTACAAAGTAACTGTAAAGAGAAGCAAACAGAGTTGTAATCAGGAAACAACTCATGTCACGGACGCTTTAATCACAGAAATACAAACACACTCAAATAAAAACGACGACAAAAAGGAGGAAGCCCCAAAGACAGCGTTTATAAGACTAGATAATGCTAATGCTAACGTTCGCCTCTAATGCTAATGCTAACAGCCAGGTGGAAAACTGCCAGCTATGGACGCAAAATGATATAAACTGACCACAAGTAGCCACAAACTGTTGACAGCGACATGATAGAACAACATAAACTGAGTTAAAATGGCCAGGACAGTATATAAAATGACAAAGAGACACAAAATGTCCGTAAAGAGAAAACGAATACTAACAGGGATTTACACAATTACCAAGAGCCCATTGTGTTCTACACCATCCATGTTATATGTCCCCAACTCATGTCAGGGACGCCTCAGTCACAGAAACACAAACACACTTCTAACCCATGCGATATAAACGCCTGAAAATGGAATTAAAAGAGATCATTACTAATGCTAACGCTCTCGACAATGTTAATGCTAATGCTAGCCGCTAACTGTTAGCCTTACCTTCGCGCTGCACGTGTGTTCAGCGTCCAGCCTCACTCCTGTTCGACAAAAAACTGCTCCAGAGTTTGTTTTAACATCCCGGCCTTTTCATTAACGTGAAAAACGCAGCTCCAGAGTTTGTTTTAGTATCCAGGCTTCTTCAGTAGCTAAGTTTTCGTACAGCACTGACAAACCGAGCTAACGTTTCAAACTTGGTTCAAATATGTTTTCCTTCTTCGTTTCTCCGCCTCTCTGCGCTCCTCCCAGACCGCCGTGGCCAATGAGGAGGCACGTCGCGGCATACGTCAGCAAACATTGGTAGAAAAACGCTGATTGGCTGGTCGATTCTGGTCCGCCTGGCAACCGCCTCTGATTGGTCTTAAAATACATCCACCGTGAAGACGGAGATAAACCACCCATGGATCAATCTGATTTTCAGAAAGAGATGATGATTTAAGTCTGAAAAACAACAATACCGTTACAATGCCAACAAGTGACAGCTTACATATTAATTATTTTAAACACAGCCTTTGGTTACCGCTATTTTGTGAGATCAATATACTCAGGATTTCTTTTTTTAAATCTGTCTTCACTAAAGGTAACAACTGCAGTCACCACCATGGTTGTTAGCTCAGTAAGTCAGGGCCACCATAGTTATAAGCCAAAAATGAACGGTAATGAGCTGCATTTAAAGATAACAGGATTATACTGCTAACATTTTCAAATTCATTTGGGACTTCTGAAAAGGCATTTTAGACTGGAGAGTATAATTTGCCTCAAAGTCACCGCTGAATTTTTGTGAGCCCTTTGGATGATATTTGATTCCAGCTCCTGAGTTAGTTTTGAAAAGTTTTTACCTATGAGGACGGGCTCTCAGAGCACCTTTCTCCTCTCCAAGTTGTCAACAAAGGATGAAAAGAGTGGTTTGAGGCGAGAATATGTAGAGCATGACGAGAATCCTGAACTGTAGCTCAGCTTTTAATTGTTCTGTATCTGGTCTGATTAAGAAAACCTTGATCTCCTGGACTCCTCCTCAGGGAGCCCCCAGCAGTCCCCCAGATTTTACATTGCTCCCCTCACTGTATGTAAATGTCTGAGCCTCCGGGCACAGCACTGATAAACAGGATCTGCTGGAGTAAATGAGCTGAATCCATCAACCTACCATTACCTAAGGTTAACTGCTAACACATTATACACCAGGGTCTCTTTTTCTTTCAATCAATTCCCTACATATAGATCTTCCAAAAAAAAAAAAAAAAAAAAGCCCCTGGGCATAACACCAGGCCAGCGTGCACATAAATGCCTGCACACGCAAAGAAAAAGTAAAGACCAAACAAAATTAAAACATACCACACTTCTGGTCATAAAACACTAGCCGTCTGCTGCTTTTGTTTCCCAGCGGCTGCCACAGGTCAGAAAGCAGTTTATAATGGTGTCGCCCCCCCCCCCCCCCCCCCCTTCACTTTCAATCCAGCTTGTCATAATGTAGCAGATAAAGTGCTGATACGGCTGCAGCTGACACTATTATACACCACCACCAGGGAGATGGATAGAGATGGAGAGAAGGAGAAAGCAGGAGGAGGAGGTGGTGGAATAGGTGGATGGATGGATGGATGGACCAGAGTGTGTACATAAGCAATTTGGTATGGCAACTTCAGATGAACCTATAATTTGTCAGAGACTGAGTGAGTGTGAGAGAAAGCAATATGGATGGAAAGTGGTGGATTTGCTGGCAGCAGTCTCTTACTCAGCAGCAGAGCCACAAAACATGATGAAAAATGCTGCTGTGATTGTGTGTGTGAGTGTGAGTGTGAGTGTGTATACTTCAGTAACTTGCCATGAACCGAGGACTCACTAAGAGGCAAGTCTGACACCTAGAGGATGGTTGCATGCACTGCCAGGTAACATCAGCTGAGCTTCATGGGAATGTTTGATGCAAATGTTGATAAATAAAAGGTGTTAGTGCCCCAATCCTCTGGAACAACTCACCCAAGGCTAAGACTAGAAGTCATTTCAATTTGGGTTTTGCTGAGTGTTCCAGATCCTCTAAGGAGTCCCAAGTATAATTTGAGGAAATTTAAAAAGTAAAAAATTATACTTCTGATACACAAAGTTGCTGCTGTTTCTCAGTTTTGCCTTTTTGTGACATATTGAAAAAAAAAATCCTTTGTTCCTCGTGCGATAAACGTGCTAAATTTGCACATGTATTTAGATACATCTGCATTTTTAGCACTTTTTTTAAAAAGCAGTTTATGATTGTTTTGTTGTTTTTGCACTTTGTGCTGGAGATATTTCAGGTGATATTAATGTACTTACTATACTTTTGTATTTTGTTGCTCTTTCTGTACGGTGTTGTCGTCTTTTATCATCCGCAAGCCAAGTTTTCCATCTGGAATAAACAAACAACTAAACTGAACTGAATTATTTTTAACTGTTTTGTGTCATTTTATTTGTTGCCTTGATTGAAACTGATTTATTTTCTGTCCTTTGTCTTTGATTTTGATTGTTTTCTTGCTTCCTTTTATTTGACCTTCATTGTGAAACACTTTGTAACAGTTGTTTTGAAAGTTATTCTTATTAATAATGTCTTCCACACCCTCTGATTGATATGGGATCACAGCTTTGTTGACAAATGATTACAAGAGTGGGTTCCTGATCCTCCAAGGAGTGCCAAATACAATCTGAGGAGTTTTAGGGGAATTTTAAAAGTTAAAAATTATATTAAATTGCCTTTTCCATATGAAATATTGGACACCTTCAACTCTTGAAGCTTGTATAAATTTTTTGAATGAAACAAAAGTGAGCAGGAAAAATCACTTTTTGGGCTGAGCTGCTGAGGATTCATGACCCACAACAAAGGTCAAAAACCACATGAATCTGTATCCAAAGTTATGCAGCTCAACACTCACAGGAAGAATGGAGCTTTAGAAATCCCTACTTGCCTTTGTTAATTTGTGTAAATACATCGGCATGATTAAACACGATCACTTCGTGTTTTAATCAATTAAGTTCAAAGAGTTTCTCTCAGTCGTCTGAGCCACAAGAGCTTTGACTACCAAACAAACTCTGGATGTTTAAAGAGGACAACACAGTGAATTTTAATCCGTCTGATCATCTTGTCATCACTGCAGTTTATCTACAGAAAAAAGACAATCTGGGCTGTGTGTTTGTACTTCAAAACACTTTATTAACATGCTCCTGATTTCAACAGCCTGTACATCAGTACTAAAAGGCCTCACCCAACACGTACACGCTGATATATGCAGTAATGCTCACACACACAGAAGACAAAGGAGTCAGATACTTAACATTATATAAAAGCTGTTGAACAAAAAAATAACCACAGATACAGTCAACACTGTAGACTTGCACTTTGGATGACGTGTTGACAATCAGATTATAGCTGTACAAACATTTCTTTTAAACGCAGAGCTGCTTTGTTGTTGACTGAGTGAAGCCTAAGAACAAGTTTCAAGTTTCAAAATGAACGAGTTCAGTATTTAGCAAATCTGGCGATCGAAGAAGACGGAGGTAGCATTTTTAAAAAAGTGTTAATTTAGGATTTTGGAGTGAAAGTTTTTACTTGTTCTCAAAATAGAGGATAGAAGCTAAATATCATGATACCAGAAGACAGAACCAAACCGTAGATTTGGTGAATCATTACACCCTCAGAAAGTACTGAAATACAGTCCTTCAGAAAGCTCAGATTAGTTTAACACTTGGATGTGACAGGTAAACTCTGCCTTTGGGGTCATGTTCGAGGTCAAAACTCAGTACTTTAAGAACCAAACACAGCACTCAGTGTAAAGGTCAGAAAGCTGGCACTCAATTAGACCTTTCCTGATTAAAATGCTTTGTTTTTCTTTACATTTTTCTAGATTTCAAGTTGTTGACTGGGAAATTTGGCTTGTTTCATTAAACAGAGATAGTGTTTTTTTTTTTTTGTAGAGGTTTATATTCCCAAAAGAAATTGGCACTGATGTCTAAAATTTCCAAACAACATCCCGACCTACTCTGAATATGGTTCAGGATCTAAAGCTGGACCTACGGTATGTTCTTGTCACAGTGTAGGTGAAGCTGTTTAATTTGACCGAGAGGTTTAACTCAACCAATTAGACTTGTTCTGCCTCCTGAGCAGCTCTGCTTCTCTCAGTAAAACTTCAATCAGCTGCTGACGCTGAGATGAGACTTCAAGGTAACAGCACTGCACTGCTAGTTAGTGACCAAATAAAGAGCTGCAATATGCTGTAAGGATCTTTAAATTACTCTAGTTTTAATTGGGAAACTTTTGATAAAATCTTTTTGATTTCCTGAGTCTTAAAAACAAAATAACCCGTCGGCCTCTCAGACTCCTCGTACATAAAGTCCTGCCGTGTTTAAAGTTACTGTTCATCTTTCCTCCCTTATAACAAATAATATGACATGTGTATCGCTTCTTTGAATATAAATAAAGGCTGAATATTAAACAACTTTTAAATTTGGCCTGATTTTATCACACACAAAAAAACTCAGTAACTATGAAGCAACCTCAGTAACTATTAAATTCTTAACAGTGAACAAAACCTTACTCCTTTGGTGTAGCTGGTGCTTCAGTAAAACTAATTTCATCTGGAGTTTGGCAACTATACATCACTGCCATTAGACTTGTAGCATTATCTCCTCTGTGTAAACAAAGACGAACGTACTGCTTGTCCGTGAAGCTCGGAGTGTTTGGCAAAAGGCCTGTGGGCCCGGTGGTGAACTTGAACCAACAATGTGATCTGGTACAAGCTATTTTTGAAGCAGGCCTTCAGTTTGTGGCAAGTTTAACTCAAATATATAAACTTTTTAGATATTACAGTGCAAAAATCTATAGAATAATCATTTTTACCAGAGTCAAATTTTCTTATCCATCCATTTTTTGCAACTTTGGTTTCACAAAAAAAACAGAAAAAATGAGGAAAACAAAGACGGTAAAGATAGAGGTCCACACCACATCGCATGAATAAAGTCATTAAAGTGCTCGACATAAAGAGAGACAAACTGAAGCTTAGAGCAGATTGAGAATAACACAAAGAAAAGCCACACTGACTGTTAGAGGATACATATCAAATGCATTAATGGAAAACAGCCGCTATCCTGAGCAGAGTTGGCACATTCAGAAGCTTTCACAAGGCTGCCAAAGGTTAGTTATTCAGAATGAGCCAAAAGTAATACAACCCTCAAAGGCTCTACTCATCATCTGGTTTTATGTATGTGTATAAAAGATATTTAATAGAAGAGTCTCGGGGAGAAAAAAGGCATTTTGAAAAGAGAGGTGAGGAGAGGAGAAAGGGAGATGAAAGGGACTGAGCTGTCTCCAGATGGCTTTTGTTCCACCTCTCATAGAAAGCAGTTAGGTTGGCCTGCCTTTGTGACGAGCCGGTCCGCCTCGTACCGAACCACGAGCTGAGACGTCATCGCAGGTAAAAAGAGTCAACCCTTCTCCTTCGGCTAATGAGGTCGGTGAATTAGAGGCGAGCGATCACAGCTTTCTGAGTTGGAAGTTTTCCTCCTAGACAAAAAAAAACAGACAATGTTGAGATGTTTTGGAAAGATCCCAAACACTGTTGATTCCTGACGGCTGGTTTCTTACCTAGAGTGTCTTCCAGTGAGTTCACCATCACTGTGTTGACCTTTAACGTTCCCTGCTCCGCCCTGAGGTAAAAACATTTAAGTGCACAGTTACTTTCAGCACTAATCAAGTCGATGTTTTCGCTCACTGCAGATTTCCTTGTTAGAAAGTAGCTCCAGTGGAGTTTTAACGGCACTTTCAGGGGATTATCCAGTTATTTGTACTGGTGGAGGAGAAGGCAGAAATCACAGAAAACTCAAACTATCTGCAGGACTAATGAGAAGTCACTGACTTTTTAAGCTTTAGAGCTGTGATGCTCAGCACTGTTGGTGGATTTTTATGTCCAGTTTGTTAATTTGTCAGCAGCATTAAGAGGAGGGATGGAGCATGGGCCAGGGAAGAACCCATTCAATTCTGGTGTGGATCCTTTTACATGGGCAGATATGACAAGTAAATTACTAATGTTACCAGACCACTTCCTTTAAGCCTTTATCTTTCTATCATGAGAGATAAACAGAGGTTTCCTTTCCAATGAGTGTCATTCTGGTTAGCTGATTTTTTCTGTTTGAAAACAGCTTCAAAGTGCAGTGATATCCATCATGATATACTGAATACGGCCACTATCATTAACAACATACCTACTTCACACACCGTGTGTGTGGTATTAAATTACTCAGGGATTCTAAGCTGTTTCCAGAGGATGTTTTTCCTCATTGAGTTGCAGTATAACCGTCATGCTCTGTTGCTGCTTAAAACCAGGGACATAAGGATGATCAAAACCAACATACCCCTTGATTTTCCGTACAGCTCCAAGTCTTAGCAGAGCTGCCAGACTGTTCTTCTGGAGGTCAGACGACAACACTTCAGTGTATCTTAGTCTACCTGGGAACCAAACACGATCAGTAAATTTAACTGAGAGCTGAGGTGAAAACAAAACAGACAGGAAATAAAAAAAGAAACTTTTAAAAAGAGAAACCTGCTAGAAGATGTTTGATGATAAACTTCCTGACAGCGGGAATAAACTGTTTTTCTGTCAGCGCCTCGGTGGCCTCTTCACACAGGAACCTGCACACCACCTGAGACCACACACACACAAGCAGCTGTCAAGGTTAATGCTGTGTTGACAGCGCCCTCTAGAGGACATCAGCAGTTAATCACACACACAGACCTGTACTAAAAGAGTTGTTAACATAAATTTGTTTAGATTTGTTTAAATTTAGATTTCTAACAAAATTGACTTTAAGAACAACAAGAACACTTTCAGGAAACGATACCTTAGAAATAAACTTTCTTGTACCACAAATGCATGATATATTTATTTCTTGGACTAATTAAAGAGGAATTAAACTGTTTTGTTTGCTCACTCGATGCCAGCAAACGGCCAAAAAGAAATCATGACACAGGGAACGTTACAAGACTAAAGAGGCAACATTTCAACACAGCTAGGTCTTCATCAATGTAGATGTTTTCAAAACCACACTGCGTCTCTCCCTCACCTGGTATCCTTGTAAGAAGGGATCTAACATGGAGGTGAGGAAGACCAGCGTTCTGTGTCCTCTCTCCGTCACCAGGACATCCTGCTGGGTGACCTGCAGAGCTCCAGTCTTCACCAGGAGGTAACAGGCCTCCTCGAAGTCCTACACAGACACACAACACCAGTGAGAAGTAAAAAGCATACAGTATGTCTGTATGGTCACACAATATAAACATAAAATAAAGGATGTTCCTCACCTGAACTGTAGCTCCAGGACAGAGGATGAACTCATTGGAGAACATGTTTCTGAGGAAGCTGAAGCTGTTGAAGACCTCCTCTGGAAAATACACAACGATTATTGTGCAGTAGAAGAAGACAATATGAATTTTAAATGTCTAATATTTACCCAGCTGTGTCAAAGCTAGCTTTCTAATGTAAATATGTAGAGGAGGATTTGCTCAGGTCTGCCTTTATTTCCTGAGGTTAAACTGGCGAAACATCCCTTTGTTCAAAATTAAAAGTTTTACACGTTCACATTTAAGAAATACCAAAAAGTGATGTGAAACTACAACATAACAGCTATTTAGTTTGTGAAGGTGACGAGGTAAACAACAGTGTCAGTCCTACGTTTCTTGTTGGAGGAGGCAGTGTGGATGGCCGAGGCCAGCAGCGCCGGTCGGAGGAAGACGTGCAGGGCCTGGTTCCTGTACGAGGCACAGGAGAGTATGATGACTGCCTGGCTCAGGAGCTCCTCCTCTGGGGTGACAGCGCTGCGAGGCTCCCCTGGTGCAGCTGGTCCTCCTGCTTCAAGACAAGATTTACAGTCAAACAGTTTTTATCATCTGCTCATCTTACAAAAAGTTGTCCCGATAAAAAGAAAACAGAAGCTGTAGTTGTGTAACAACTGTTTTTAACTTCTGACTGACAGCAGTCTTTGTTTTATCTGTTGCAGAACACAACAACACAGCTACAGTATATAACGTACTGTTTGTACTTGACTATAAATTGCTCTATGTATCATGTAACTTAACCTTGTAGGACTGTGCCGATATCACAAAACAAATAAAACACAGACATGAAAAAACCAAGGCAAGAAAGTCAAATAAAATAAATACTAACTTTGTCCCAAAGCCAGCTGGACTCTTCCCTCAGAGATCCTCACCAGACCTCGGTGCAGGGAAAGACTGGAAGAGACGACTTCCGATGGAGGAGTGTGCTCTGAACGAGAGAGGGAAGAGTCAGAGTAGAGGATGAGGAAGAGAAGAAGAAAGGGATTGGGGGGGTCTACCACCAAAGAAGAATGTCAGCTGAATGTAATAACATAAATCTGGTTATTGTTCATCATCTCAGCCACATAAAGGAGCTGTGGTTTTATGTTTAAGCATGAATCCTTTTTGGTTTTTGAGTTACTGTGTTAAGCTACATGAATGTGCCTTAGTCTCTTGAAGAGGTTAAAAAAGTAATAAAACTATGTGTTACAAGTGTTTGTATTTTTGTTTTTAGCAATTATGATTTCATCTCCAGCACATTTAACAGTATCACATTTACTCAGTTGTTAAATATCCTGCCTCAGTGCAGTCAAATCTGAGAGATCCCACCATTTATGTTGTTTTAATGCACATTTTTGTCTCAATTATCAGCCTCACAAATTCAGAGCTGGCCAGACTCTGGTTTAGTTTACACCAAGATTATCTGATGTCCCTTTAACAACCTCCACCAGTACCTTCAAATACCACGACTGATTTTAACAGCAGCCTTTTGTCACTCAGGACACAGAGTCTTCAGTGTCACTGTGATAATACTGAATCTGTCTAAAGGGTTCATACTGTACCAGGCCAGTGGAGGAAGGCTCCATACTGTCGGGAAAGATCCCTGAGCCATACAGCTTGTTCCGTCAGCTCGTCCAGCGCTATCCCCCGCTTCTGCCCCGACACCTGGTTCTGGAGCAGCAGGGAGGCCAGAAGGACCCAGGGCTTCAGGACCATGTTCTCCTCCTGGGCCCGAACCAGCCTGTAGGCCGAGTCGTTCACAAAGCTGTGGATATCCTCACTGGGTTTCTTGGGGATGTGTCTGGAAATGGAAAGTTTACAGTCAGTCTGTGTTTTTTAAATCAACATGTAATCTAACGGAGCAAGTCAACATTTAACAGGATTTAATTCAGTAACTACAGTAGTATCCCTTCATACTCCACAGATAACTTGGTGTTGGTTTGTTATACCTCGGGATCAGGTTGAACTGGCAGCGGTTAACTCTGCCCTCAGCTAAACTCCTGACGGACACAGGTTGACCAAAGTAGACATGGATACTGCCGTAGTCTTCACTGAGGACCTTCCTGGCTTTAATCAGACCCTAGAGAGGACAGAGAGTAACAGTCCATACATTACTAAATACATACACACAGGGCAAAATACAACTTTTGATTTTGAGTCCAGTGTTTCAGTGACTCACTGAAGTGGACTCTTTGGGTTTGGGTACACCCAGCAGTTCTCTGGCGTACAGCGACTCCTCCAGGATCCTCTCGTAACTGATACTGACCGGGACCAAGCTCACGTCAAACACCTCCCCTTTAAAGAATGGATCCATCACTATATTCAGCAGACCTGGAGGAAGACAAAGATAAAGATGATGAAAAAATAAAGAAATAAAAATGAATGAAACAGGTCACAGTGGTGAGAACAACCAGAATCATTTTACTGAGCAGAACACAGAGGTTACTTGAACACCACTGCCTCGATCTGTTAGTTTATTATGTGATAGTTTTACTTATGTAAAGGATCTGAACACTTCTTCCATCACTGAAAGTCACACAATAACACAAACTAACTGACTGAACAAAGCAGCTCCTGTGTTCTGCAAGATAAAATTCCTGTTTCTGTCAATGGAGTCTGGCTAGCAACATACAGCAATGTATGGTTAAACCATATGATGCACAATATACAACTCTCCACCCTTAGAGCCTCAATATACCCTGTATGTTTAATAAGAAACTTATTTAAAACAAAACACAGAATCAGATCTGCAAATTAAATTCTTTTTTTCCCCTTACCCAACTTCGGAGTCAAAGACTTGCTCGTTCGGCTTCTGGTCCCCTCTAGAAAAAATTCTACTGGTGCAAATCCATTCTGGAATAAAAATAATAAAGTGTTAATAAAGATTTGCATCTATAAAATACAGATATTATCATTTATATCACAGATGTTTTCACTCTTTCAAAAGCTGAGATTGTGACCACTCACTGCTCCTGGACCAAAACTCCTTATTAACAAAAAGCCTGTATCTTCACCTTCAGCATGGTCTTGACGTATTCTGAGAAGACGGCCCAGTACAGTTTATCTCCACCAAACGACCGCCGAATGAAGAAAGCTCCGGACATCCGCAGCATCTCCCCGACAAACTTCATCCCCATGAAATCTGCAGGGAAAGAGTCACTTTTACTTCAACTTAAAATAATGAGGTGTTTCTGATGAGTAATTTAGTGTCAGATCAGATGAGCCATACCGAGCTCAGTTATATTCATAATAACTTGTGTTCACTAGTGGTAGAGACGTCAAACAGTAGCACAAGTTTGATAACAGACTATTTGTAGAATTAAATAATGACTGATATCATATAGTTTTTAATACCTTCAATATCACACTTGTTTAGAAATTTTGCACTTCTTCCATAATCCAGGGCCTTATATCACATTCATATGAAGGCAGTGCAAATGTTTACTGGTTCAGTCATAATGAGAATATGTTTGTCTTCCATCCTGAAGAGTCTGACGAGGCTAGGAACCACGAAGTATAATCAACAGAGCTGAGCATTACCTGCCTGTACATGTGTACTTAATGAACTGGTAACTGTGCACACACTCATGACCTTTCCCATGCTTACCCATGCCGGCAGCGATGACAGGTAGAGCCAGGTCGTAGGTGTACAGGAGGTATGACATCAGCAGGAAGTCCATGTAACTACGGTGACTGGGTAGCAGGACCACCGGGTGCTCCTGAATCGCCTGTTGGAGCTAAAACAACACAAATACAGGTCGGGTGTCTATGTTTTCTTTCCACAGACACACACTTCATGTCCAGGTCGTGTGGACACTCACCCTCTGGATGCCCTCTTCATTGACACAGATGCTCCTGAACAGGGTTTTAAAGACTTTGCTGAGTGTGAAGGCGAAGAATCGAACGGTGCTGAGCTGCAGGCGGTGAGCCATCTCCTCCAAGATGGAGGACACCTCCTCCTGGACGTCATCGACAGCTCGGCCCGTCTCTCTGCAAACCTTTAGAATCCAAAATGAGATATTACACTGTAAAACAGTAATAAGAAAAGATCGTGTGTATTTGTAATATTATAAAACTGTTGTTTTTCAGAAACTGTAGTCGTGTGTTCTTTCAACTACTCGTGCACTGAGCATATCTCCCAGAGAGAACATCCGTCAGGTGTATAACCAGAATGACAAACTACCTGATGGATGACATAGTGCAGCTGATCAGACTGAAGCACCATGCTCTTCAGCGTGCCGGCCTTAGAGGGACAGAGTCCTTTGTAAACAACGGGAGCGTAACATCTGAGAGCGTATCTCAGGTCGCTGGAGTTCCTCCTCTCCTCCAAAATGTCCTCAAAGTCATCTCTTTTCTTCAGCATAGGGTCTCTCTGCTAGATGAAAGAAAAAAACATTAATGTCACTAATACAGATACAGTCAGTGTAACTGTAAAAGACTTCGCAAATACTTTGTTGTTGCCAAAATTCAGTAAGCAGCTACTAAAGCCATAACTGGATAAAATATGTTTCACCTGAATTTCTCCTCCAAAATAAATACATAAATTAAATAAAGCAAAATAATAATAAGTTAATTTTAAAAAATGAAAGGTCTTTTTTTTTCTTTTCATAAAATTTAATCTGTGATGTTTCGATAGAGTCACAAAAACTAAAACTACCAACAGTTTTATCAGGTGGAGCTGAAATGATTTGTTTTTTTTAATGTAAAATATGCTAAATTAAAATTAAACTAATTTCCACAGCAGTAAGTCAGACTACTAAACTAGCAGAGAGAGTAGTGGTTGGACCAGCGCTGTGAATCACTGCAGGGTTTCACTTAAAAGTCAAATTATTATTGCAACACGAACCACAAACATTAAAACACTGACAGAAAATCCTGCACACTTGCACAAGCGTGGCACACCCATACAACAGATAAAAAAGAAATGTACTGGAAGTTGCATGAGTGACAAAATGTAAAATGGAGATTGCAAAACATCCTTGTCTTGAGGTCTTGACACAACAATTAAACTAACTGCATGTGCGTGATTTTCCCGCATCTGCTACAAAACAGAACAGCGTGTTTTTAAAGTCTCATGTCTGATTTTAGCGTTCACCTGTTTGAATGAAATGTCAAATGTCAAACAGTGGGCACCGAGCTACAGCAGAGAGCTACGTTAGCTTAGCCCTTTGGCTAAAAGCAAAAACATACATACCGAATAAACAGCTTTGGACGCCATGTTTTAACACACTTTATAAACACATAGACGCCGCATCCAGTTAAGATAAACTTGCACCACTAAGTGTCCAATCCCGCCTCTTGATAAAACACTTCTGGTTGATAACAGCAGCTGCAGAACTTCATATGGGCGTGTGAACTGGCATTTCCGTGGCATTTCCGTACCTACGGTGGCCGGGAAGGACCAACCCGGAACACCCGTGTTTCCCATGTGCTTTGGTTTGTTGTCATTCGTGCTGAGGAGCTGCTGTTAGCGTTTAACGCGGATATTTTGTTCCCTCTTTAATTGTGAACCTGCTCGTATTGTTAGCATAAAATGAGCTCAAAGTCAAACGGAAAAGAAGACGAAGATTTTCTGTTTCTTGAAAAGGTTTTGGACAAGTTTTATGACTTTGGTGAGTGTAACGTTAGCTAGCTAGGCGGCTAGCTTCACTAGCTAATGTTCCTCATGGATCTGCTGACAAGATCTAACTGGTAAAAGTAGGAATAATGTCTTTGTTATGTCACTTAGCTTGCGTTTAGCATATTTTAATTAGCTGGGCTATTAGCTTAGCCTTGAATTAGCATGTTAGCGACTTTAAATTCCAGCTACAGCTCCAGAAAGAAGTATTTTGTGATTTTTAAATATTAACCAACACTTTAATAATGAAATCCCTGTAACCAAGAGTTAAAGGGACTGGAATCAGGTTTTATTTCATGCTCATGTTGTTTAATGGTGCAGGTGATGAACCAGCATCAAAAAAGAAGCTCAAGAAGAAGAAGAAACGGAAACAGCGTGAGGAAGAGGAGGAGGAGGAGGAGGAGGTCACCACAGTCAAGGATATGTGCGGTGATGATGAAGAATACAGTACTGAACATCAGCAGCAACATCTACAGACCGAGCAAACAGGTAGGCAACATGGCAACAAGCTTTTCATAGTCTCCACTCGTTTTGTTTCCAGGAATCACACTAAGATTTCATATCACATATCAGTGTTTAAGCCTCCAGTTGGTTTAATGTCACGTGTCTTTCTCAGGTCCAACGCAGGTAAACCAGGTGGAGGTTGTGACATTTCAAGACCCCAGAAAGAAACTGAAGACCGAGGAGAAGCCAGCTGCAGAGAAAACACCTGTAAGTGTCTGTTACATTGGATTATTCTGTGTACTTCATTTAAAAAAGGACAGATGAGGATAACAAAGCTCAGCTAATAAATGAGTATTGATTCAGGTAACAATATATCCTGTTCTCTGGTGCATTAACTGTGTGGTTTCTTGCCTCATTGATAGTAAAGAGCTGAGAACTGCTGCACAAAGGAATGTTTTCTTATTTCATGTCATGTCTCACTGTGGAAATAAAGCTGGAACACACAGTTTCTGACCAGAGAACGAGCAGAAACTGGAAGAAGTCAAGCTACAACATGTGGAAAAGCAGCGCTTGTTTTCTGATTGACATTTTGAAACCTGACGTCCTCCTTCTCCTACTGTGTGACCTGTAATCAACCCTCTCTGTTTATGTTCTTCCTGTCACCCTCCATTCATTCCCTCTCCTCTCGTCTTTGTTGCCTTTGGGTCTGTCCTCACTTCGAGGCCCCTCAGATACCACAGAAGAAGAAAAGCGAACAGCTGGAGGAACTCAATTTTGAAAAGGTGAGTATTTTAACACAGTTTACTGTAATTTTTTTATTTATTATTTGATTACTCCCTTGCATGTGACCATACACTGAATTAATATAGTGAAAAAATTAATGTCTGGTGTTGTATTTGTGTGTGTTCACCTCAGGCTCGTCTGGAGGTCCATCGCTTTGGAATCACCGGCTACAAGAAGGAGCAGCAGCGTGTTTTCGAGCAGGACAGAGCGGTCATGTTGGGAGCCAGAGTAAGGAAAACTCACGCCTGTTTTTTATGTTCTGTAAAACAGCCTTTTAGAAATGCATTGACTTAATTATTGTCTCTTTATCAGCCTCCTAAAAAGGAGTATATGAACTACAAGGTGCTGCAGCAGCAGATCAAGGAAAAGAAGCAGAAAGCGAAGGAGGAGGTTCAGCCGGTAATTTATCAACCCTGGTTGATATCAAAATAATAGAAACACCAGTTTCAAGAAAACACTAACTGCTAGCTTGTTAGTTAAAAGGTTATTGGGGCTGTAATTTCAGACCGGTGATTAACTTCCTTTAAATGATTTAAGAGATATAATAATAAAACTGTATTTATTAACATGTTATTCTGTTTCCCTGCCTTGTAGGACCTGAAGAAGAAGAAGAAGAATAATCAAAGGTGAGTTGACGATAAACATTTTGCTCAGAAAGGTTGAAGATGTTGTTGAACAGTGTCTGTGAATCTGGATTTACTTAAAAATATCAGCAACAAGGACAGAATATATCAGTCTTTAACAGCAATTCATCATAATCTAAGGATAGAAAACAGCGCTAATATTTTATCTGTCATCCTCCAGGATTAAGTAGAAAAAAATCCCAGTTAACAGATGTTTATACGGGCTGTTTCATTGCACCTGAGTGTTTGAAACCTGTGTTTCCTTGTGCTGCAGAGACAGGATCAGAGAGAAGAAGAAGGTGTCCTCTGGTTCTGGCTCGGCCCCCTCAGGTCAGGTGGGGCGGTTCAAGAACGGCATGCTGATCCTGAGCTCCAAGGAGATCCAGAAAATCAAAGGCAACAAAGGACACAAATAGGTTTGTTCTTGTACTTCGGCTAAATGTGACGAGAGAAACTGAGAGATGAGAAACGTCTTTGTTAGGATTGTAGTTAAGGGAGTGAATGAGGTCACTGATTCAAATGTGTTTACTTACATTTGTAGGTGATTAAATCCTCCGTGATGAGAAGGAATCCAGACCAGAGGAAGAACTGGCAGCTCACCGCAGAACTGTTCGCAGCCAAACATGTTGTGAAGAGGAAATGGACGAGAGCTGATTACTACGTGACCTGAGAGGCTGATTTCCTGACAGCGTGTCGCTGGCCTGCAGTGAAATATGCGACAGTGTTACCGTCGACAGATTGCTGAGTCAGAAATCCAATTTATCGACCTCCAAAATGGACCCTGAACGTCTCACTGTGGCGACGCATTAATGCACAAAAGCAGAGACTCTGTTGAATCATATTCCATCACAATTAATTTATTTTCTTTTTATAAATGGAAAAAAAAGAAGAAGGAGACATTTGCGTTTCTGGTGTTTTACACTGTAAAGGTTTTAAAATTACGCAGTTACAATGCATTTCTCATATACAAACCATGTAGTCGTACAAAACATTTACATTTGCGGGAAGAGAGGGGATCCTAACAGGACAGATGGGGGAGGTAAATATTAAAAAACTAATGTAGGAAACACACATATACACCGTGAGAAAGCAGAATGGTCTTGCCAGTGCAGTATTTCTCCCTTACTAACCCTTTATAACACAAAGAAGAAGCTGTGTTCTAGATGTAAACATTAAGTCTTTACAGAAACCAGTTCGTTCCATTTTGTTAAAGGGAAAAGGTGAATGTTGGCGACGACGATGACGACGACAAAACGAGACCCGTGATCTGGCAGTGTGCGGCTGGGTGAGGTCACAAATTCTCACACCGTTTTCATGAAGCAGCTTCTCGTGGTTTTTTTTATGAATTTCATAAAAGAAGAGCGTGAGGAAAGATGAAGCTTATCGGCAGCACGTCACACATTTCAAGCTGTAAGCAAACCAGTTTTATTTTGAGGAGAGTTTGTAGTCGGCAAGCCTTTTGTTTTTTTTTTTGTTTTTTGTAAACCTGCAACCCTTGGCAATCATCCATAGACAGAATATATAATCAGTAGCCATTCAACTGTTGAAGAGGGTATTATACAAAAGAAAATAAATATGTAATTAAATATATTTACATACTTTATAGAGTAGATTTTTTTCCTCTGCTGTTCTTTAAATAGCTAATAACAGCAGTGACATGCTTGTTTCCCAGCACCAAATGTCGAAGTTAAATTAGTAAAATATGTCACATTCATGGGTGGGTAAGTGTGGGGTAAAGGGACATGCCGTACAATACCACATCTAGACAGGAGTGACTACAGTGTGAATCATTTTAAACAGGTGGTTTTTGTCTGTATCTGTCAAACAAAGCATTTACAGAGGAAAAGGAAAGGTGTAACTTCACCTGATAAACTTTCTCACTTCCTCAACCTCCTCAACTCTGAGAATCTAAGCGCCTTAGTATAAGCTTTTCTAGATTTCCTGTGTGCCATGTTGACATCAACACAGCCTAAAGACATGTAACCCTGAATCATCCAGACATGCAGAAGGTTCCCCTGATTGCAGGAGAGATGTCTGACTTTGCGTGTGGGCCTAAAAATCTATTCCTGGTTACAGAAAGTGTCAGCCTCGGGGCAGGTTCCTCCTCTGGTGTGGGAGGTGGGAGGACGGTCAGAGGGGAACAGCCAGACAGCCTCACATGATGCAAATGTAGCCCTTAGGTGGTAGCTGGCAGTCTGGGGCATGTCAGAGACTCTAGTTGGATATAGTTTCCTGGCCGAGAGAAACTGGTTCAAATCTTTACTTTTACACTAATGCTGCATTCATGTCACATGGGAAAGATGGTAAATCTAAGTTTGCTGCTGGAAAATATCTGCTTTTCTGCCAACTTTGAGGCAATAAAAAAAAGCTGTGGAAACAACATTACCACCTTTTAAGTTGATAAAAGTTAGTGAACAGTTGAAAAACCAAAACAATGAGCTAAAGGATGCTAAAATGCTCCGTAGAGCAGAGAGAAACTACAGAGTCTGGTGATGAATCTCTGTGGCAACTTCTGCGATATCACAAAAAGCTAATTTATTAGTAAAATATTGATTATGGCCACTTTTAGATGATCTTTCCCACTTAACTTGAATGTAGCATGAGGTGCAAAAAGCCAATTAAGCTCACTGGGCTGCAGATTTCAATGAAAGGACAATATACCTGCGATGTAAGTGTCATGGATTTAACATTCTAGCTATGATTCATAAATAAATATAAAATCCCATCCCCATCTCCTGAAAAAGCTCAGTCATTTTTCTTTAGAAGTAGTTCATTCATCAAATAGAAGAATCCACAAACAAAAATTAAAAAGATATTTCCTCAGTTTACTACTCTAGAACTCTACTCATAAATTAAATTAAATTATTTTAAAATAAGTGTTGTATTGAAAATAGACCTCATTAGTAGTTTACTGTTGTACTGTTGTCATATGGCATATTCAAAGTTTGCTTTGAATTTTTCAAAATAAAGGTGTGCTAGATAAGATATAATATTTTGTCAAGATAAAAACTTTAAAAATGTAAATGGCTGTTATTTTATGTCCCTGATTAAATGTTTGAATAGTATGAGATAGTTATAGTTTGAGATGTGACCCTGTCAGAGAAATCCTGACAGTTTGTAAAACAAAAAGTTTGCTGATATTTAAAAAAATAGATAAATAAAAGTCAGCCGTTAAAGGAATGAAAACACAGTTGGCTAACGTGTAACAACAGAATTAGATCCTGTTGTTCCCACCATTGAACAGCAGAGGGCGAGCTGTTACAGCAGTTGGCTTTAACATCACTCATTGCAAAGACAGTGATACAGTACACTATTTACAATACAGCTTCAGATATTTTGTAAACTCGTTTGATGCTTAATCCATGCTTAATATCACACATCGTAATCATAACTCAAGTATCAATATTTACAGTTTCTTGATTCCCGTACACACACGACCCTTTTATCTAATGACTTGTCTTTCTCACACACACACACACACACACTTTCATAGTTATAGGGACTAGAAATATTTAAATATTGTAATAAAATCCAGGATTAAATAAAGTTAAAGAGGGCCTTCTCCGTTCTCTGCTGCTTTAAGATAAGTGATGAAATATACAGGGGTATACAGGTATGTCAAAGTAATATTATATCTTTAGTCACAGTGGTCTGGTTAACACGCTGTCGTATCCAATCCCTGATGAGACACGAAGCAGCAAACGTAGCTTTACCTGATGTGACTTTTTCAAGATCATTTTCACTTCGACAGATTAAAACTGTATCTGAGGCTGGACAGAGAGACTTAAAGATGAGCAAGGAATAAATTCACCATGACCACACTTTTCTCATCTACTTTTGATGTATTATAGTTGCTGTTGGCCTTATAAAACAAAAAAAGTGAGGTTTGACTCGCTTCCATTTCATTTCAGCATTTTTCTGACAGTCATCCCTCAAGGTGAAAATAATTCTTTGTGAGACTGTGTGAGCGCAGAGCCTGGGAGAGGCTGAGGGAAATGTTCCTACAGGGCAATAATGGATTTTGTTCCTTCATTTTGAATAATTCAACAGGACAAGGTACAAATTGTTTGCACACAATTTGATATAGCTTTGAAAACTAAATTAACACAGTGCTACAGGCGTAATTTAACCTCTAACCTCACTTAAACATTGATGGATGAGTCATTGCAAATTCATGCTTTTTATTCAAACAAACAGAACTTCATTTTAAATTCTAGCAGATTCCCAAACTTTACAAAAATGCCAAATATAATCAGGCTGAATTTGGGGAAATTTGCATAACATGCTGCGACAGACATCGACAATATTTCCTTTTGATGGACTGGTGCAGCCATAAAAGCTTTAAGTCTTGAGGTGAATTATTTCACACACCGTAAACATCAACTTCCATGGGCACATTTTACTTTCTATTCACTTCTGCAGCTTTAGCCAATGTTTTATGTACTGTTTGTACATTTTAGCATGTATGTTAGTTAAAAATTCAAATAATAATTGTTCATTTCCTATGAATTTAAAGGAACAGTTTGACATTTTAAGAAATACACCAAAATTATGTGAGTAGATTGATTATCTCTTATTGTCTCATTATGATCTTTCTGTTTAAATAAAGGTTATATAAATTCATGTAATGGACAGCTAAATTGATTGACTTATTTAACTCTTGGTAGATATTCCTTTGACCGCTTTTAACTGCAAAATAAAGTATGAAAGTTTGCTGATCTCATCACACAGTCTCTCATCATTCTGCCCTTTTTATTCCTCCTCCTCTCTGCTGCTGCTCTGAAAAGCTACTTGAAAATAACCTAGTTTTTACCCGAGTCGAGACGTAGCTGTCGGCAAAAGTTTGTCTCAAAAGATGGACCAGAATGAATTTAAAATAAAACATTTTCATTCATTCATTCATTTTAAATGGTGACTCCCAGCCTCCATAGATAGTTCAAATTACTGAAAATGAAATGGAATAAAGCCCAAATCTCTCCCTGCTTGAACTCAGTGAGTAAACCTTATTGGAAACAGCACCAAGTGAGATAGAGAGTTCATCATGGGGAGAGCTTTTATGTCTGTCAGGCTCCTACCCACAGATAAGAAATCATTTCTCTATTAAACTTAAACCAAGGAGGAAAAACATAAACAGAGAAGGCGGTGCTGCTGGAGCCACAACCGGGATAAAAGTGTGCAGTAAAAGTTTAGCTTTTAAAAATTTCATGAGCGAGACACCCCACTGTGCCACTACAACTCCTACAAAAGACCACCTTCATCTTGTTATAGCCTGCGAGCTGTAAACACACCTGAGAGAGAAGCAGAGCAATAAACACCGCTCGATCAGTTCTCCCTCGTTTTTCACCCCACTGAAAGCATCGTGTTGTTACACTTTTTAAAATGGTGGTGTAATTTTCATCACTTTTCAGGATTTTGAGCACAAAATTACTTTACTACACAGTGTAGAAGTTTTTACCGGTCGGAGTGAGTTTGGTTTCAGGCCTCAAGGATAAATTTCAGGCTGCGTTTTCCTTCTTGTTGAAATTCCTGGAATGGAAAAAGCTGGAATAATAACATAAGTGTTGTTACTATCCTGAAGGTCACAGGGCAAAAATCTGGCATATGAAAAAAGTATGGCAATCCACAGTAACTCCAGTCACATCTGCACTGACGTCCACAAGCCTCCATCATTGTATTTATAAGCCAATATCAACTCAGATTTATTCCTTTGTCCCAAATTATCTGACAGGCTTTCACGCTGAAGTGTATCCAACACAGAGGGCACCTTGAGAAGGATGGGAGAGGGGTAAATCCCATCTGACATTATTGGAAAAGGTCCAGATGGGAGCAAACTGAGGCTGCACATGACATCGTATGTTTGTATCCAGGGCACGCTCGGAGGGAAGAAGGAGCTCCTACTGTTTGATATTCTTTGGCACCTCCAGGCCAGTCAGTAAGGTCACCTGAAACAGACAAACACTGGATGAGATCATCGCTGAACGAGGCTGAGGACCGGCTGTGAAAAGATCAGACAGACTACATTAACCGGCTGAATGTGGGAAACGCACAAGTATCTGATACGCGGTTTAATTTGGGGGAAGACACATCCAACCACTTCAATTTCTGAAACACACTTGAAAAATACTTGAGATCACACACACGATACTGAGTTGGATTTAGGTAACATTCACTCGGCAGCCGGCTGGATTAAACCGCACTAATCACTTGAATTTGGGGAATATCTTTGACAGCTATTTGGAGGTTTGGATTAGGAATGGATTTAGGGAATGTGTTCTTGATAACATCTTTTCATTAATACAGATTCCTCACTCCATTAACTTTTACCCTCTGTTTCAAACTCTTTGATATATTTAATGTCTTTGCAAAATTGATCGATACTGCATGTATGTGCTACATTTTCGTGATGCATTTACTATCTAATCTGTACATGTATGTGTCTGCCCTGAAAGAAGGAGGTTTTTTGCTCTTATTCTTATCTGTGACAAAGTCTGAAAACGAAGTTTGTCCACAGCCATTATGATTATAAACCTCTAAGACAAACCTAAATAATTATGTGATTTGACTAGACTAGTTATCAAGTTTCAGGGATAAAGGTGATTTGAGCGAGCAGTGGCACTGTAATGCTGCCTGAAGTCACTCAAACATTCACTGTTTTTTATGGTAAGAAAAGCAAAACTTAGATTATGAGTCACAGCAGCTGATGTGCCTCTGGTTGTAAACATTTTAAAAAAGGAGATAGAGTGAATTGGAAAAGTGGTTCAAGTGCTGCTCTTAAACTCCCATTTCCAAGTGCAGATCTTACAAATACGATTTGGTGCTTCAGTCAAGAGCTTTAGTTAATGGCAGCAAAACAGAGCAGAATACACATCAGTCCTGTGCCTGATGTTTGCAGAGACTATTTTTATTATCAATCAATATCTGGATTGTTTTTAGGGGGCTTTCAAGTCAGGGTCCGCGCCTGGATCAGAGTGCACTTGATCCCAATGTCCAGTTCATTTGATTAGACCTTGAAAAGAGTTCATGTGTATTTAGGTCCAGGTGTGAAAACAACTGTACCAAAGTGTATTCAGATATGGACGAACAATACTAATGTGATAACTGACAGGAGGGGAGTGTAGAGTGTTGTATCCTCCTCAGAAAGCAACAAAAAAAGTCTAAAATGCCCCTCACACATTCCCAGAACCAAATGAGGTTCAGATGGCTTGTTTGTCTGACCAACAGTCAAAACCCACAAGTATCGATTTTATTAGGATATAAAGCAAAGAAAAGCAGCAAATCATCATATTTAAGAAGCTGGAAGCAGCAAATGTTTGACATGTTTACTTGATAAATGAGTGAGTTTTTGATCTTTTATCAAAAGTTGATGATGATTAATTTTGTGACACTGTGTTTGACACTGCAATACTGCACTTTTTGCACTCTGCACTCAAGCCTCAGTGCACACTGACAGCAAATGTCTAGTGTTGGCAGCTCTGGTATCAGCAAAAACTCTCCTGGTTGAATTTATCACTCTGGTCATTTGTGCGATCACGTCACGTCTGAGGATGTACACGGTGCATACAGGACACACTAAAGAATACATCCTGACTACCATACACACTGACCTGTACGTTTTCTGTTGAGGCTGACCGCAGGCACAAAGACCCCGTCCAGGTTCTCGAAGGCAGTCGGCCCATGCTGCTCCTTGTTGATGTAGAAAGTCAGAGTGTGTTTGGTCAGATCCAGCAGGATGCCCACAGTCGAGCCCTTAGTGATGCCTCCCTCCGCCCTACACACACACACACACACACACACACACATAAATAAATACAGATATGTGGTAAATTTAAAGTGAAAGAGGGACAGATGTGTAACTAAAGTGTATACCGCAAAATGAATTAAAACAGAGCAGTTTCAAAATTCAATTCTTGGATAAATAAACCGATACAGACAGTAGAACTGATCTGTCAGTGGCAGAGGTACAAAATATGTGTGGCACACATGAAAACAGATGGACTGACGTCTGACTCATTTTACCAAATGTAGAAATCTTTTCTCTTCCCTCCTGACTTTTATTTTCTCATTCTTTCCTGACAGCATCAAACTGGATCAACACCTGTTTCACTGTCAGTGTAAAGCCTTTGTCTCCTCCTCACATCAGCTGATTCAGACATCCACATTCATGCAAATATCAAAAACGTTTCACATTAAATTCCTCCTTCTTCACGTCCAAATAATTCTATCTCTAAGCCATTCGGCTTAACCTCGCTGTTGCTGTCTCTCCAGTCACTA